>NW_011934253.1:68030-105893 GCF_000733215.1 Auxenochlorella protothecoides
TGATTATGAAGTTTTATGGGTGGGGGGGGGGGGGGGAATAGCATGACGTGTTGGTATTCCTTGCCCCGGGTCCGCTCTGCCCCAGCACGCTTCACCTGAAGGCGTAAAGGAGGCAGCGGCGGCGCTGGCGCAGCGCGGCGCGCGTGGCCTCCAGCGCCAGGGCCTTGGCCACACTTTCCGGTTCGCCCTGCATGGACCCCGAGGTATCCAGGCAGAGCAGGATGGGCCCTTGCTCCGCCGCGGGGCGCAGCTCCTGCCGCGTCAGCACCCGCGTGGGCAGGTCGTCAGCCCAGCCGCAGCGCTCGTAGGACAGCAGCGTGCGCTCCAGCCGGCGCGCCATGAAGAGCAGGCGAGCGGGGTCGGTCGACCCGGGGCGAGGGGGGGTGCCTGCTGACGAATTGGCAGCGCCGCTGTCCACTCCTGGTCCCGCCATACCTGTGTCATCCCTGTCCACCGGTGTCGACGCGGCCATGCCATCCTTCCCACCGCGCCCCAGTGCGCCGCCCCTGGCCAGCAGGTGGAGCTCGGAGGGCAGGGTGCGTGACAGCTCCCCGGACCGGGTCAGGCCCTTTGTCTGGGAGGGCGAGGCCTCGCTCTCCACCACCCCCAGCGGGGAGCGGGGCGCATAGATCTGGGGGTGAGCGGTGTGGGGGAAGGGGGTGAGGAGGGCGGGGCACTCGCCTGCCGAGCGCCATCTCTGCATGTGCACCCATGAGCGGCAGTGGCACCGGAGCAAGATGTGGCGCATTCTTCAGACCGGCGCGAGCTTCCAGGTCTGGAAACTACGGAAGACACCTCCATTCGTTCCTGGCCTTCCTTTCTCCCCCAACACATGCCTGGGCCGGAGCTCGGCGCATGGCACCCATGCCGCCCCCCCTTCCCAGCTCCGCAATGAGGCGCTGCAGCGGCCGCAGCCTGGCCAGACGCCGCGAGAGCTCGGCGACCTCGCACCACCCAGACTTCTGCCAGACGGCGCCCTCGGGCGTGAAGCCTTCCTCACTGTCCATCAAGGGCTCCAGGTCCTCAAACGCCTTTGATGAGAGGGGGGGTTGAGGAGCACGGGACGATGTATGGGGAGCACAGACATGAGCAGGCATGTGCGCAGACGACGCACCTCATGACAAGGGGAGTGCGCGAGTCAAGAGCCACCACCCAAAAAACCTGCTGTGCGGCCTCCAGATTCTCCATGGCCGGCTCCCACTCCTTCTCAAATGCATCCATCAGGGAGTCTGCCAGCTCGGCGGCGCCGGACTCGGGCTTGGTGTTCCACCAGTCCTCTGGCTCGGGCTTGGCGTCCGGGTCGGACCCCTCGGACTGCTGCGGCTGATCGTCCTCTGTGGGTGGGAGCTGCTCCTCAAACTCCTGCCCAAGCAAGGGTGGGGAGGACGTGTGAAGGCGCAGGGCATGGGAGCCTTCTGGTCCCTGTGCGGATCAGCCCACAGCCTACAGTGCTCATGATCGCCTCGGGCATGCCCCTCCTGGCGTGTGGCGCGAGGAAGGCTTACCCTGTCAGCAGCAGCTACAGCCCGGCCGATCCCTCAGCAGGGAGCCAGCACACTAAACCCCCAGCAGCACTCACATGGACCATGGCCAGGAAGTGCTTGAGCAGGGTCAGGAGGACCTCGGGGTACTGGTATGTGAAGCGCGGCAGCTGGAGGCGGGAGGCGGTCTCGAGAAACGAGGAACACAGGGGCTCCCTGGGCCATTGCAGCTCACCAGGCTCGGGCAGCGTCCCCCTGCATGGAAAGGAGGGAGCCGAATGCTATAGCAGCCGCTCGGAAGCACACGGATGCCTGCCTGGAGGGCTGACTTAGTTGGAGTCCATACCAACCGGTGCTGCGAGAGCAGTATGCAGCTGGCAAGCATGTCGCAGCAAATCTACCCCAACACCCAGAGCACCACACCCACTACTCACGCTGTGAGCGCCTGTTGCAGGGCTCCAAATGCAGCGAGACGGGTGGCAATGTCCTCTGCTGACTTGGTGCCGGGCAGCTCCAGGATCAGCTCGACAAAGCGGGGGGAAATGCCCAGTCGCACTGCCAGGTCATCAGGGTCCCTCCTGTGTTGGATAGTCAATTGGGCAAGGATGTGATGTAGGACGGGAGCGGCACCCAATGTCGCTCAGGGCTGCCTGCCAACCGTTCACCATGCAGAACTGCCTGGATGCCACTGGGCCTCACTCTGACACGTCGGTTGACGGCAGGGCCTGGCGCACGGAATGAGGTGCGCCATTATTGAACTTGAGGTCCCATCTGGACCAATTTTTTTGTAGATGTCTAATTGAGATCCTGAGTCGTAGCCGCACGTGCAGGGGCCATGTTGCCCAGCGAGCGGAGTTGGGAGAGCACCCACGGCCGGATCGCTGTCGTAGAGAATTCTGCACCGAGATGGAGGTGTGCCTCGACAGGGGCTGACCAGTCATCTCATGGAATATGCATGAGGTTACACATCAATCGAGAGCCATGGACCTCGTGAACCTCCGTCAAAGACATACACAAAGTTCATGCACGCATCTCGATCGCGCGCGCCTTGCTCGGATAGTGTTGGTCATAAATGCCGAATGGTACATTGATAGCTACAGCGAGTAATACAAAATCCGGAATGTAGAATGTTGCTATACTTCAATTAAGCACTCGTACACAATGTCGTGCAAGTTCGCATGTCGGCCCCACAACCTTGGCCTATCGTCTGGCAGCTCAGTTGGTAGCGTCGGTGCGCAATGGACATGGCTCGCATGCATGGCTCCAGTAATATTATCCAGATTCGAGTATGCTGGCATCAGGCCCATCGCATACAATGATGATTGACTGCCTTCTTGCAGCTGCACCCTGCTAAATCACCGACCTACTCCTCCCTCCTCGCTTCCAGATGGCGCTTCACTCTGCTTCGAGCTGCACTGCCCATCAAACATGCCAGTAGCCGGATATTTGCCCTTCGCATCGCTTGGATTCTGTGCGCCGACACCCTTGTTCGATTTAGCCAAGTATGTGGGCGGCAGGGCACTTAGGACGTGGTCTAGTGACTCTAAGCGGTGCTGTGCACCCTTAGTCCTCACTGACGTAGTCTGGTGCCGCCATGACCCGCAGAGCGACACAGGTCCCTTTCACAGAGAAGCTCAAGGTGGTGAAGATCCAGGGTGATGGTCGATGCATGTTCCGAGCCATCGTGAGTTGTGGTGGGGTGGGACCAGAGATTTGATTGCCTAGCTTGCACACCAAGCCGCACCTGGACTGGCTCTAGGTGCTGACTTGCCACGCCTGGCTGAGTGCCTTTTGGGCATCCCTTGTAAGCTCACCTCCCCCACCCCACCCCCTGGAAAATGTCTCAGGCGCAGGGGCTGGCCAGGAACAAAGGCATCTTCCTAGGACCTGAAGTGGAGGTCCAGGAAGCAGACCAGCTGCGGGGTGCTGTGACCGAAGGCCTATGTCGCTCCAAGAAGCGCCGGGCGGACTTCAAGGAGGCGCTCGTTTCCATCCAGACCGAGGACAGCCTTGACAAGTGCGCGAGGATCGCGTGGGATGGGAGGGAAGCTTGGGATGACGGGTGAGCGTCTGGCAAGCTTGAAAGTCCACGATATATGACAATGCAATCGTGTTGTGACTGTCTGAGCTGATGTGTGCGGACCGCTCTTTCAGAGAACAGACAAACCAACGCACTCCACCTACGTCTGTCACCCATGGGATAGTTACTGTCGCCGGCTGCAAAACCCAAGCTTCTGGGGAGGGGAGCCGGAGCTGCTTGTGCTCTCAAAGATGCTCAGGGTACCCATCTACGTCTATACAAAGGAGCAGGGGTGAGAATGGGTCGTGTACAATCGGGTGTGGAGTATCTCTGTCTCGAGGCCAGTTAGTGCCATATGATTGGAGAGATTAATGGAGCAAGGATCCCTTGCCAGCACAGTTGCACCCCTGGATGCGAGCCTCACACTCAGAGAATGGGCAGAGTCCGACTCACTCATTACCTGCCCTTGAACTCCTCCTCCCCCGCTCCTAGGTTTGCGGCAGGGTACTCGCCACTGTACAAGGTCGGGGAGAAGTTTGCCAAAGCGGGCAAGGACTGGAAAAAGCGAAAACCTGTCAAGCTGCTGTACAGCAACGGCAACCACTACGACCTCCTGACAGGGTGACTCGCTGAATTGCTTGCTTTTTGTCGCATGCACGCCGTCCCCTGCATGTGCTGGTGCCTGGCCTTGGATGCAGTCTCCCAACCGGGAATCTGGAAAGTATTCCCTGAGCATGGTGTCACACTGACAGGGGTCAGGCACGCAAGTTCTCACATCGATGACAGGGTTCAAAATCGCAGTTCTGGCTCTGTGCCCAAGCGCTGGCATGGCTCTTCATAGACTAGCTCTGCGCACGAGCACCACTGCCGGGCCGCACTCACGGCAGCCGCCCTGGGCGAGAGGCTCATGAGGCCTGCCGGCATGCTACGCGCCTCGACAGAAAGGTTCCCACCATCCTCGACACAGGCGTGTCGCTCCCCACCCCTCCACGCTCTCCACCGCTCAGCCCTCGACCTTGAGGTCCACGTAGACGGGCTCGGCGGCGATGCCGCAGTCGTTGGGGTGGCGTGGGATCTTCATGTACCCCTGCTCACCCCAGTAGGTGCTCCACATGTTCTTGATCAGCCAGTAGTCCACGCCCTCCTCGGTGGTCCCGTACCCGCTCAAGATGACGGCATGGTCCAGGTCAGCGGCCTTGGTCTTGCAGTCCTCGTTGCGGTACACACCGCCGGAGTAGAAGCGGAAAGAGTCGGCCGAGGCGTCCACCGACACGGTGAGCGGGCCCTGGGTGTAGAGCGCCTCCTTCAGAGCCTCCTCGCCCCCCTCCACCAGCACCGCCTTGCCCGTGAAGGCCTTCTTGGGCACGTCCTTCTTGCACCAGTCGTTCACGCCCACATAGGGGTAGTCCGCCTGTGCGGCCAGCCCGCCGTTGGCAAAGATCCAGTCCATGGCGGCCACTTGCTGCCCGCCTGGCGGTCGGAGTGCAAGGTAAGAAAGGGTGAAAGGATGTGTCGGGGGTTGAAGAGTTATGTTCAGTTCTAGGCCTATGGGGCCGGGGCTCATGTTCAAGTGAGCAGCCACCCACTCGTCCCTGCCCTCCACACACATCCAGGGCTGCAAGGTCAAGCACAAGACCTCCAAGGAAGCCTTCTGCATCCTCTCGCCCCCCCTCCATCCCCCCAACATGACCCCCTCCTAACCCCCCGCCTCACCAAAGCAGCCGTGGTTGGTCTCCATCCAGTTGCAGTCCAGGAGGTTCTGCTCGGAGAGCAGGGTCTGCACCCCCGTCTCGCGGAACAGCGCCGCCTCGAAGGGCGCCACGGTGCTGAAGGTCCAGCAGGAGCCGCAGGCCGCCTGGTCCTTGACCGGGGAGTCGGCCGGTGTGCCCACCCAGGACAGCGAGGCCGGGACCATGTGTGCGGGGGTGGTGGGCACGTGGCGCGCGACCCCGGGCGCCTGGCTGAACAGCGTGCGCGGGGCCGCGCCCGCTGCAGCGCGCGGCAGGACCACGGCCTCGTACTCCGCGCGCGACCAGTCCGCAAAGCGGTTGAGCGCCACGTCGTGCGTGCGGTTGGGGTCTGCGTTCCAGCGCGCGACGAACGCGCGGTTGGCGGAGAACTCGGCGGCGCGCGCAGCGTACTCCTCTGCGTGTGCGTGGCGGCGGCCGTGGCGGTGGGCAAAGGCGTCGTAGGCCGGCTCGCCCCAGTGCTGGGAGGGGAGGTGGGCCGCCCAGCGCGCCGCCAGGTCGCCGCCGTTGGGCGCGACGGCAAAGTCGGGCGTGTCGCAGTGGGAGTCGGTGGGCAGGTCGAAGTCGGCGTCGGCGACGGCGCCGGGGGCATAATCATAATAATCCAGCACGTACTCGTCCTTGTGCCCACCGGTGAGCAGGTTGGTGCCCAGCTGGTGCAGCTGGAGGGGCGCCGAGGTGGCGGGGTCGACGTACATGCGGTACTCCATGGCCATGCTCTCCTCGTGCATTGCCCAGACGTACAGATCGGCCTCGGCGCCGGCCAGGCGGGCCTTGCCGCGGTACGCCCACCGCGACTCGGCCAGGTCGGGGAGCACAAAGGTGAGGGCCTTGATCAGGCGCTCGCGCTCCCCGTGCACCAGCTTCGCGCCCTGCTCCTGCCCCAGCGCGCGCAGCGTGCTCTGCGCCGCGCCCTTGAGGGGCATGCTGTCCACCTCCGCGCCCTGCAGCGTGGGGCCCGCGCCGCCGCCGTCCAGGCTGGAGCTCCAGCAGCCCCAGCGGTCGCGGTGGGGGTAGATGTTGTAGCGCTTGTCCTCCGAGCCGATGGAGAGCACGGTCTCGACGCCGTTGCGCACCACCTTCTGCCGGATCTCCTTGACGTCTTGCCACACGTCGTACACATACCTGAGTGGATGTGTGGAGGAAAAAAGGGGGTTGAGGGGTTGGGGCATGGGTTTGAGCACGCACGAATGATAGGGGTTCTGGTGAACATTGTTCCTGTGGTACAAGCGTCCCTCTCGTCCAATGCTCATGCAGCAGAGGGACCCCCAGGAGTGCTGGTAGGGTTTAGGGTGGTCATCACCATGACAGGCCTAAAAAGCCCCGCCATCCTCATAAACCCAAAGAGGGGCCCACGTGAATCTGCCCTTCTGGTACGTGTCGATGTAAGGCACCGTCAGGTTGAAAGAGACCTGCGCGGTGGTGGAGATGAGGAGGGTATGAGACACCAGGGCCAACAGAATTCATGTCGGTGGCCCGGTTCGAAAGCTCGATGCGACACCAGCCCCCATTCCCAACACAAACCTTGTATTGTGCGGGCCAGACGGGAGGGGAGTGGTGTTTGTCATGCTTCTTGGCCGCGCATGCGAGGCACAGGGTGGCCAGCACGGCCAGGCACAGGAAAGCCCTCATCGCCACAGGGCCCGACCTGAAACGAGGTGGGCTGGGCTGCAGGCGCTGGTGTCCCAGAACAAGCTTATTACCCCCTTGTGAAAGGATTGGAGGCGTGGGGCATTGCTTGTTGACAGCGGCCGACCGGGACACCGAAACCGCGGACCGCGCCCCGCTGCTGGAGATCGGGCTCTGGCGGGAAAGCATGCCGGGGGGCAGCCAATGTCCATTGTCGAGGAGGGGGGGTGCCCTCGCTGCACGTATTCCATACCGAGGTGCCGACTCTCGCTGCAACGTGACTGAATCTAGTTCCTCGTACTAATTCGACATACAGATATACTGCTCAATCACCACGCTATTCTGGTCGGGTGTCTAGACCACGACCTGCAGCAGGCCTGCCTCCGCACACCAGAACGAGCCCAGAGGGGAGGAAGGAGGCGAGGCCATGGCCCGTACAAAGGAGGTTAAGAAGGCGGCGACCAAAAATGCAGTGTCTGGTGGCAAGAGGTGCGTGGTGTGCGAAGTCGTGGCGCAGCATGCCTTCTGCATGGCGGTCACCGTGCTGACACTTTTGCCGAGCTTCCCCCTCAACAGGTCTGCCCCCCCTCCCAAACTTCCAACCCCGGATGTCAGCGAGGACGACGATCCCAGCGAGAGCGAGCTGAACGGTGGGTATGCATGGATTGCAGGTGGTGTGGGTGGGGGGAGGAGGTGCTGCCCTGCTGCGGCAAGGCTCTGCCACACATGTGGAGCATCAACACGGTACGGTGCAGCATTCAGAACACACCAATCTTCTGTGACAGCAGACAAGATGGAGCTGTTCAGCGACATGGAGGGCTCCGATGCCTCCAGCGTCCTCGACGACGAGTTCGACGGCGAGGCCTCTGCCAGCGGTGACGAGGCCAGCGGCCACAGGGCCGGCAAGGGGTCTGAGGAGGAGGAGGAGGACGATGACGAGGCCACCAGCGCCTCCGGCTCCGAAGGTTCCGACTACGACGAGTCCGGGGGCTCCGACGCCGACGGGGACATGGAGCGCGCCTCGGCGCGCCTGGACCGCGCCGCCGCCGGCCGCCGCGCGGCCGCCGAGGCGGAGACTGCCGAGCTGGCGGGCGAGGGCGGCGCCGGCGAGGGGCTGGTGCTGCCCGATGAGGCGGCGCGCGCCGAGGAGGCCGTTCACCCAGACCTGCCGGGCGTGCGCCGCCGCATCAAGGACATCGTGCGCACGCTGGATGCTTTTGCCGCGCGGCGCGACGGGGTGCACACCCGCGCCGAGTACACGGACCAGCTCAAGCGGGACCTCGTCACCTACTACTCCTACAACGACTTCATGATCGACGCGCTGTTCAACCTGTTTTCGGCCAGCGAGGCCGTGGAGCTCATCGAGTCCTGCGAGGTGGGTGGTGGAATCAAGGGGGAAGGGGGTCTTCAGGGGATGAGGGGGAGCAGCAGTGGCCCGACGCAGCGCCTGGACAGTCTTCAGAGGCTGTGCTTGCAGTGCCCTGGGTCGATGCGCACGGGCAGCTGCTCGCCGTGCCCCGGCATCACGTTGCCTGACACCATGCCATGCTTTCTTCCCCTCACAGAACCCGCGGCCGGTGACGCTGCGCGTGAACACGCTGCGGACGCGGCGGCGGGAGCTGGCAGCCGCTCTGATCAACCGCGGCGTGAACCTGGACCCCATCGGGCCCTGGTCCAAGGTCAGAGGGGGTGGTTGGGAGGAGGGTGGGGAGTGCAGTCCAGGGTAGGTCAGCCTTGTTTGCTCCAATGCAGGGTGCCTGGGTGGGGGGTGCTGGGCACCGGGGCGCCCCCTCCTCCACCTCAATCCTTGACGACCCCTGCTGCAAGCTTGCAAGGTGCTGCGCCAGGCTTAGGGCCCACGAGGATTACACATGCCCAGCCTTCTTACCAAGTCTATTCACCCTGTTGAACAGGTGGGCCTGGTCGTGTACGAGTCGCAGGTGCCGGTGGGCGCCACACCAGAGTACATGGCGGGGCACTACATGCTGCAGGGCGCCTCCTCCTTTCTTCCCGTCATGGCCTTGGCCCCGCAGGAGGGCGAGCGCATTGTTGACGTCGCTGCCGCACCTGGTGAGGAGGGACAGCAGGAATGGTGCTGCTGTCCTGGTCGGGGTTACAAACTCATGGGGGACGTATTCTTTGCCTCAAGGGAGCAGACCACCTCTCCCTGTCTGCTCCTCGCCCCTGCTTGCTGCAAAATTGGGAGATTTTCGCTACGGCAGATGGACGCAGTCCGCCTGATGCCACCGGCTGTTCTCCTCCCAAAGAGCGACCTCACCGAGCCGACCCTCTGCGCGAGCGAGGGGTCAACCCCTGCGGTCGTGGCGTGGGAAGGGGGAGAGGCACCCCGGTGCCTCTTCCCTCTCCCCGCCCCTCCAGACCCCTCGCTTGTGTTTGGGACGGCCACATCTCGACTTTATTCTCCGCATTGCATGCATCTTGGCCCTTCCCTGTTGTTGCCCCCTAGCGTGTTTCCCAATTGCCCCATCTTCCACGGGACCCCCTTTCATACTGCCCCCACCCCCCTCTCCCTGCTGCTGACCTCAACCCACGGACCCCCCTTGCCCAGGCGGCAAGACCACGTACATCAGCGCCCTGCTGCGGAACACGGGCATGGTCTTTGCCAACGAGATTAACAAGGACCGCCTCAAGTCCCTGACCGCCAACCTGCAGCGCATGGGCGTCCTCAATACAGGTGCGGCGTGGCGGCTGTGCTGCTCGCGAAAGAGCCTCCCCTCTCCCTGTAGCGTGCTGCGGGCTTGGCGGCCGGTGCTCCACGCCCCATGCCCCTGCTTCCGCAGCCCCTGCTTCATTCCCAGCATCCCCACGCTCCATCCCTCCTTCCCCCACTCACCCACCATCCCCGCTCCATCTGCAGTGGTGTGCAACTACGATGGGCGCGAGCTGCCCAAGGTTCTGGGCGAGCGCTCCATGGACCGCGTGCTGCTGGACGCCCCCTGCTCCGGCACCGGGGTCATTTCAAAAGACCCCACGGTCAAGTCCTCCAAGAACCAGGCCGAGATCTGGAAGTGCGCCTTCCTGCAGAAGCAGCTCCTCCTCGCGGCCATCGACCTGGCGGACGCGGGGTCCAAGACAGGGGGCTATGTGGTCTACTCCACCTGCTCCATGATGGTGGAGGAGAACGAGAACGTGATTAACTACGCTTTGAAGAAGCGCGACGTCAAGGTGTGTATGTGTGGTGGTGGGGGGTGCCAAGAAGGGCGCCGAGCGAGGAGTGGGAATTCGTTAGTTTCAGCAGCCAGGCGGAAGTGGAGTTGCATGTGTTTTGTCTGGGAGGGTTGTTGGGGCTGGCTAGAGAAGGGGCGCTTGCCAGTCGCCCGGTGCCTGCAGGCCCAGAGCAGCCTGCCTCGCACGAGGGCACAGCAGTATGGTCGATCAATGTCAACAATCCTCCTGCTCAGACAGAGCCATCCATCCCACCAGTAAGTTTGCTGACTCATCCCTCTCGCCCCCTCCTCGCAGGTGGTGCCCACCGGCCTCGAGTTTGGACGGCCCGGCTTCGTCAAGTATCGGGAGTTTCGGTTCCACCCCTCCCTGTCCAATGCCCGCCGCTTCTACCCCCATGCACACAACCTGGATGGTGAGGCTGGGCCATGCCTCCTGATTACCATGAGAATGGATGGGCTGGGATGGTAGGCTCACACTGGCTCATGCAGGGCCTGACTGGCAAGGGGGGCCATGCTGGAGGCAGCTTGGATGCTGCCTCCTGGCCACCACCGCCGAGATAATGCTGGGGGGGGGAGCCAGGAGCATCCTGTATTGAGTTCCCCCAAACCTGATGGGATCCTCACTCCCCCCTCCCAATCACACCGCAGGTTTCTTCGTGTGCAAGCTGAAGAAGGTTTCCAACGCAAAGCGTGGCTCTGGAAACGACGAGGAGGCTGAGGAGGGTTCAGACGGCGAGGGGTCGGAGGAGGAGCCCGTGCAACCTGCGCCCCTGGAGCATCAGACCCAGCCCGCGAGGCAGCCGCCATCGCCGGCTGACAAGGGGCCTCGAGCAAAGCAGCAGCCAGGACCGGCCCGCAGGCCCAAGGCCTCGCCGGCGAGGAGGCGGGCCGGCGCGGCCGCAGAGCCGGAGGTCGACGGGGCGGAGCCCGCGGTGCCGACCCCTAAGAAGGAGCGGGGGATCGTGAAGCGCGCCAGGGCGGAGCTGCAACAGGAGCGGGAGGCGCAGAAGGCGAGGGAGGGGGCAGCGACGGAGCAGCAGGCAGCAAAGAAGGCCAAGCCTGCTGAAGGCGCAGCGGCGGCGGCCAACGGCCGCGGCAAGCCAGCCACGCAGGGCTCGAAGCCCGCGAAGAAGGTCGGCGCCAAGGAGCGGAGGTGACTCTGCTCTTGAGCTGCGTGTGTCCCACAAGAAACCCTTCTTGTGCTCATCTCTTCCTTCACATGTGCCATGGTGTGCTTTCACAATACATAAAATCTCTCTGATATACAGCCCACTTGGGAGGAAAAAGTTCGAGGGGGGGGGGGGGAGGGGTGATGATACATGGTCCAGAAAAGGTCACAGTGTACAGGCAGCGGGGTGGTTCTCAGCGCAGTTAGCCTACATGAAAGGGGCTCCGGAGAGCAGGACGCGAGCCGGGAGCATTTGGTCCATGGCTACCACACCCGGGCCAGCTATGTGTCGCTGGGACCGTGCACGGTCGGCAGAAATCTCTGAACACAGGCTTGCCGGGCAGGTCTTGGGAAGAAGGGGCGAGTGGGGCCCGGTTCAGACCAGCCCCGCGCTCCTCGCCAGCTGGCGCTCTACCTTCCATCTGTCGTTGAGCTGGACCAGGGCGCTCGCGCAGGTGGACGTCAGGTACAGGGTGGAGTGCGCCACGGCGTATGCGCAGAGCAGCGTCCAGAGCATGGCGAGGTTCATGGACCAGGGCCGGGAGTCGTCCTGCCATGCAGCCTGACCGTCGTCGTCGTCACCCCCGCCCCCGCCCCAGCCGCTGCCGCCATCCCCAGGGCCACCGCCCCCATCCCCTCTCCGCCGACGAGGCTTGGCCGTTGCCAGGCAGGTGGCGGGGATGGTCAGGCGAGCCATGCCGTAGTCCGTGCGGGCATGGGTGCGGGGAGGGGGGGCCAGGGCTGCGGTCACGCTGAGGGCCATCGGCGGACTGTCATGGGACAAGCTCGCGGCAGCCGCAAAGGCGGAAACGGCACCCCGCAGGTGGGAGGCGTGGCTCATGCCGTCCAAGCACGCGCCGGAGGTCGCCAGGAAGGGTGCCGGGACCATCCCGTGCAGCAGTAGGTCAAGGACTGCACTGGGAACGCCCGGGCGAAGGAGTTAGCACGAGCAAACAATGGCCCTTATTATTGGTGTACGAGTAGCATGCCGGGCTCTACCATTCGAGCCACACCTGGAAGGAGGCACAGCAGCACCTGGTCCGCGACGAGGACCTTCCAGGAGGCGACCCACCTCTACGTGTTAAGGTAACTGAATTTAGGAATCTTGAATAGAATGGGCAGCAAGACGGGTGAGATATTTGTGAGTTCGTGGTGACGCCTTGATTTTGAAACGGGCAGAGTCTTTGTCGGAACGGGGAGCCAAGCTGAACGTGTTAGGATGGACCAGAAGATTTTATACATCCCCTGTAATCTTCAACTCGAGGGGAGAATGTGCAGAAGAACAATATCATGGAAATCTCAGTGTGGTTCAGCTGATCGATTGTGGAACAAGCATAATACTTGTGACACCTAATGCTAGCAGCCCATTCAAGTTGTATTCACAGCCCGTGAATTTTGTCTTGAATCGAGACGCAACAGTCGTGAAGACTTTCAAATTTGGTGTGTTCACATCTACAATGACAGTGAGCACAGCATTTCCAAGTTTGAAGGAAGACACACATATCTTCAGAGGACAGCAGCTAATGTTATTTGAGGAATGCCGAGAACAGAAGCACCTTAACTTGCTTGATGCACTTGAAACCTCGAGTTCAATTGATGTCGAGACTTTCACCTGGTCGCTTTTATCGGTGGATGATCCAGCAGCAGTGTGAGGAGCACTCAAGGGGCCCAGCCCGATTCCCGCGCTTTCTTATTGGGGGTGCCAGGCAGGCGGCTCTCGACGGGCGTCTCAGTGCGCCTCCCGTCAAGGTGCGCGTCCTCCACACGCGGAACCCTCTTTGACAGTGGAAATAGATAGGCGTAGGGAGCAGCGCCGAGTAGCCTGTCACGATGGTGCAGCGTCTTACCTACCGGCGGAGGCACTCCTACCACACCAAGAGCAACCGTCAGCGCATCGTGAAGACGCCCGGTGAGTTTGAAGCTCTATAGGTATCCCTCAATGGACGGGGCGTTGTGAGGGGTCCGAGTTCGAACACCATTCCCTTCTCCACCTATCTCGTAGGCGGCAAGCTCGTCTATCAGCGCCAGGTGAAGCCCGCTTCCTTCCCGGTCTGCCCCATCTCCGGCCAGCGCCTGAACGGGGTAAGCTTGAGGCGGACGGGGTGCGGGAGGAGGGAAGGCGTTATTCGCCGGCACCACTGGTTTTCGCGGGTGCAAGGTCTGGGTAGGAGCTTGGACGACAAGAACGGGGTCGTCCTGCTTAAGCATTCTTCGGACATGCGAGGCATTTCTGCGGCATACAACCCACGTGTCGAGTCTTAAACACTCCACTGCCCTCATCCCTGCAGCTGCCTGCCGTGCGCCCTCGTGAGCTTTCTCGCCTGAACAAGAGCAAGAAGACCGTGCAGCGTGCTTATGGCGGTCACCTGGCCGCTGGCGTCGTGAGGGAGCGCATCATTCGCGCCTTCCTGGTGGAGGAGCAGAAGATCGTGAAGAAGGTGCTGAAGCTGCAGAAGGCCAAGGAGGCCGCTGCCGTCAAGAAGGAGAGCGCCGGCAAGGGTGGCAGGAAGAAGAAGTGAGCCTTGCAGCTGACCACCTCCTGGCCCATGTAACGCCCCGTTATCCAAACAGTTGGTGGAGGAGCATGTTTGCAAGGCCGCGCAGAGACACTATCTAGCAGCTGGGAGCTAGGGTGGGAGAGACAGGTGCTCTGGGTGGAGGATTGTTGTTCACTCCGGGGACTCAGCCAAGGATGCATCCTACATCCAGGCATTCCCTCGTGTTCGCGAGTTGGTCTGAGTCTGGTGCACCATGCGTCAGCCTCGCTTTCCAAGGGAAGCTGCCCTCCTTGCTGGCCTCGTCATGGCGGTGATTCCCCAGGGAACCGATCCCTTAGATTCGAGCTTGTGTACGAGAATCGGGCACTTGTCCACCAAGCTCCGAGACTCTTTGATCCAAGTACCCTCTGGAATCTTAAAAAAGACGTTGAATATTTCGATGACGGTGGAGGAGCCAGTCATCGAGCTGCGCAGTGGCGCGGGCACGGGATCGGAGGGGACGACCTCCCCCAAGGTCTCCAGCATCGGGTCTGGCAGGGAGGGCAAGCGCCCCGTCGATCTTCCACAAGTGGTGGATGCCGGTGCACCGGGTCTGGATACCCATCACTGGGCGGGGGTGAGGCGGGGACCCCGTGACGGAGACACGAGGTCGATTGCCAGCAGCATGGCAGCCGAGAAGGACGCGCTGTCGGTGTATGACAATCAAGAGTGTGAGCAGGGGTATGGGAGGTCGCCAGGGGCCCTGTCTCCTGCAGCGGACTCTCAACGCGTCTTGGTGGCACCGTTCATCTGTGACCCACCCCCTGGCACTGCTGACTGCAGATGAGCTCGACTCTGAGGCCCGTGACGAGGACACCAAGATTGCACAGGCTGCCGAGGACGACCTGGGCCTTGGGCAGGTACGACGTGTTGCGACCCTGGTTGTTGAGGCCTTTTTGGCGGCGGGTCTCACCCAACTCGAGGGCGTTCACGGGGTGGGTCTGCAGGGAGCACTCACGGGAGACCCATCCCCCACCCCTCATCCACTCGCTCACGCGCTTGCGCTTTCCTCCAGGGCGCCACCCTGCTGGCCACCGAGCCCAGCGTGATGGAGGAGGAGCAGGTCGTGCTCTCCCCCGGGTCCTCCATCTCGGGCCTTCCCGCCCGCGGCGAGGCGGAGGACGGCACGGATGACGCGGCCAGCGTTGGCACTGGCCCCGCCAGCCCCCGTGGCGCCTCCAGACTCCGCGAGTCGGTGCTGCGCGCCGACGAGCCGGGCGGCGACCTGTCCGGCGAGGCGGCCGAGCTGGACGCTGAGCGCGCGGACACGCAGGCGCAAGCCGGCTCGCTGCAGGACGCGGAGGAGGTCCCTCCCCCGGAGGCGGGCGCGGAGGTGGATGTGCAGGGGAGCAGCAGGGCGGGCGAGGGGTCGCGCTCCGGGGAGCCTGCCCCGAGGGCTGATGCGGGGGGTGGGGACGGTGCCAGGCGCGAGGCTGGAGGGGTCACCACGGCAGGGCCCAGCGCTGATGAGGCAGATGCTGCGTCATCTGGGGCCGACGGGGCCGCACCGCCGGCCACGCCCGGCCCGCTCCAGCGCCCGCCGCCGCCCTCACCGAGGATGACTCATCACCCAGCAGCGAGGCCAGCCACGAGTATGCGGCCAACGAGTCTGCGATAGTGCGACTGAAGCACAGCCTGCAGGCGGAGCCCAGCGCGGACAGCCCCACCACCCTGGCGGAGCAGGGCCGCGCGATGCTGTCGCTGACGACGGCCGGCGGCGCCCCGGCCCCGGCGGCTGCGGCTGCGTCGCAGGGGCCGGGCAACAAGGCCGAGGCCGAGGAGGAAGAGGAGATCGAGGACCTGACCATCTACCGCAGCGGGGAGGGCGCCGGCGGTGTGCCACAGCACGGAGAGGCGGGTGGGGTCCCCCCGACCAGCGCCCCTCCCCAGGTCGAGGCGGCGTCCTTCTCCATGGAGGCCGGGCCCGACAGCGGCGCAGCGGCCGCGCCCGCCCCGCCGTCGCCCGTGGTGATGCCCGAGGAGTTCAACCCCGCCTGGGAGGAGACCTTCCGCGGCCTGGTGTACGCCGACGGCGTGGACTCGCTGGGCCGCCCCGTGGTGGTGCTGGACGCAGACCGCGTGCCGGCGGGCATGAAGTCCTCGGCCGCACGCTATGTCACCGCACACCTCGCGCGACTGGTGGAGGGAGGGGACTACGTGCTGGTGCTGACCGCGCGCCGCGCGACGCTGCCCAGCATGTGGATCATGGGCGCCTACACCACGCTGCCGCGCCCCTTCCGCAAGAACGTCAAGGTCATCGTGCTGGTCCGCCCCGCGGGCTTCCTCCGCGCCGTTCTGGCCCTGCTCCGGCCCCTGCTGTCGGCCAAGGCGGCGCGCAAGCTGCGCCAGGTGGCCTCCCTGGCCCAGATCGGGGAGGCCACCGGGGGGGAGGTGGGTGTCGAGCACCTGGGCGCCGCCTTCCTGGCCAGCGAGGCCGCGCGGGAGGAGCTGGGGGAGCTGGCCGCTGCCGCGCGGGGCGAGGCGTGATGTGTGGTTGCTTTCTTGTATGGATCCCACGTGCCATGTACACTGTTGCACTGCTTGGGGGGGGTGGCCTTGGGAGGCGCGAAGGGGTGAGCGGACTGGACGCCCGCTCATGACTGCGATCCAGCGCGGCACTCCCGCTACGGTGATCGAGCGGCGCCTGCGCTCGATCCTCGTCCGCTGGTACAGCCTGAGAGGTCGACTGCCCTGGATCCTGTGTAAGGGGGGCTACCAGTTTCCACTTGGGCGGCCGCGCGGTCGGGCCAGATCACTTCCACACCGGGCCGTGAGCACACGGATCCGCAGCGCTGGAGGGGTTACTTGGTCTAAAGGTATCTCAACTACATCATCACCAGCCAGCATCTCATCGGCATCGGCTGCGGACCGTCCCGCTCCCCCGCCCCCCTCCTCGTCTTCAGGTGCCGGGGTCGCCCCCCGTCGACAGCATGCTGAGGGGAGGCAGGGAGGTGCACACGGGCGCCTTCATCGCTCGCATCGAGGATGCTCTGCGCAAGGCCAGTATCTACCAGGACGACCTGGCCCAGGCCCTGGCAGCCAGCCTCATGCCCCTAGACAGGCTGGAGGGCGAGGCAGGGGCGGCGGTGGCCCTGAGCATGGAGATGGAGGAGGAGCCGCCGCTCGTCAGAGAGGAGGCCCTGCTGCGGGGCCTGCTGGCCTGGTTCAAGTCCGAGTTCTTCACCTGGGTGGGCTGCTAGGAGGAGCTGCGCGGGGCGGGGCATGAGAAGGAAAGGGGAGGTTGCGCTGCACGTGCTGCTCCGCTGAGGGTGCATGTCTGCGCGCGCCCCTTGCATCCCATGGCACAGGACGCAGGTCTATCAGGCCCATGCATCGCATCTCCCTGGCCTCCCCCAGACCGACCGGCCGGTGTGCGGGTACTGCGATGGCAAAGACACCACCCGCCTGGCCCGGACGGCGGCGCCCGATTCGCGGGAGGCAGCCCACCTGGCTTCGGTCGTGGGTGCGCGTACTGGGGAGGGTTGCCTGGCTGGCCGCGAGGCTGCAAGGCTCTTCCTTGCCTGTCCATGTGCCGCGTGGGATGGGCTTGGTGGTCTGGACCACGCCCTGTGGCTCCCAGAGGCCTCATGCACGAGAGTCGGACACCCAGCATCCCAGCACTGACCCTCCTCAGCCCGCCCTCCACAACGATGCCAGAGGTGTACACCTGCTCGGCCTGTGGCGCGGAGACCCGCTTCCCGCGCTACAACGACCCGCTGAAGCTGCTGGAGACGCGCCGCGGGCGGTGCGGGGAGTGGGCCAACGCCTTCGCGCTGTGCTGCGCCGCTGCGGGCCTCCGCGCCCGCCAGGCCCTGGACTGGACCGACCACGTGTGGGCGGAGGTGTTCCTGCCGCTGCGGGCGGGGGAGGCGCCGGGGCGCTGGGTGCACGCCGATCCCTGCGAGGCCGCCATGGACACCCCGCTCCTCTACGAGGTGGAAAGGGGGGAAAGGGAGGAAGGGGGACGGCGTTTGACCTGGAAGGCGGTGCAGCATGGCCGGGTCTGATGTGAGGCGTGGGCCTGGGCCAGTGGGCTCAGCCGCGTGTGCAGCAGAGGTCCTGACTTGGCACCTCGATGAGACGACGGTCCGAGGGGAACAGCCTATCAAATCCATCCCTCCCTACAACCCCACACCTTCCACACACACACATCAAGGCTGGCTGGGGCAAGCGGCTGTCGTACGTGATTGCTGTGGACGAGAACGGTGTGGTGGATGTGTCCTGCAGGTATGCGCGCGACTGGGAGGCCATGAAGGCGCGCCGAGTGCTCGTGGACGCAGGTGGGCCGGGGAGAGTGGCAGCCAGGGGTCCTGGGAGGCAGCTGGGTTGGGAAGCTGCTTGACGAGAGCCCAGCTAGCCTCCATGCATGCCCCTGTCCATGGTCGTGCTTCTGTCTTCCCCGACCTCTGTCTCAAAACCTGCTACATCCTCCTCAAACAGACTGGTTGAAAGAGTACCTGGCTCATACGACGGCGCAGCTGCGCAGCCACCTCTCGGCCGACCAACTCGCAGAGCTGGCGGCCAGGGACGCGGCCGACGCGGCCAGGGACCCAAACCCAGTCCCTACCCGCCAGAGGTTGCCGGGCCGGCAGTCGGGGAGCGAGACCTGGGTGGCGTCCCGTGGCGAGGGTGGGGGGAACAAAGCTGGCGCCGCAGACGAGGGCCCAGCCGCAGCTGGGCCGCCCTTGGTGCGATATCGCCTGGCCGGGGACGAGGGGGTGGCCGCCCGCCTCCCCGGCCGGCTGACGGGGGGTGCGGTCAGGGCCTCCGGGCAAAACGGCGAGGCGGAGGGCGCTGTGCGGGCGCTTGACGGGGACCCAGCCACCAAGTGGCTGGATTTCGGGGGCGGCGCCCTCGGCGCGGTCCCCTGGCTCGAGTACCGGGTGCGAGGGGGGGCAGGGAAGGCTGGCGTGGAGGTGGCGCGCTACGTGCTGACCGCCGGGAACGATGCGCCGGCGAGGGACCCCAAGGCTGTTGCCCTGGAGGGCCAGCGGCCCGGCAGCTCAGGTGGATGGAGGGGTCACTTCTGTATCGGGGCGGCTGTTTGAACGCCAACCAGGCTGTGGCCTCAGGCTGGAAACCGAGCGGTGGGGAGGGAGCCGGCTTCTGCTGAGACTGCTGGCCAGCCGGTGCAGGTTTGCTGGACACATGCCTCAGATGTTTTCCCACCACGTCCCACACACAATAGAATGGGTGACGCTGGACGAAAGGGAGGGGCTGTGCTTCCCCGAGCGCGGCAGTGCGCTGTCCTTTGACCTGCCCACCGAGTCGTGCTTCCCCTGTGTGGCCTTCCGCCTGCGCATCCTGGAGCTCTTGGATCGAGCGGCAGCCGGGGCGGTGCAGCTGGCGTGCTGGGACTTGTATGTTGCACAGTAGCCAGCTGTGGTGACCGTGCAGTGCTTCATCGCAGAGGTTCCCGCCTAGACAGTTGAAAACATGTGGACACTCTGACAGCAGTCAGGTATGATGCCAGCAGGAGCTCACAAGGGTTGCAGCAGGAATGGGACGAGGTGGCGATTGGTGATTGATTGAGCACTCAGTGGCATGACGAGCCAACAGTGGCAAGTACACTGAAAAAAGGAATGTGGGCAGTGCCCCTGCTGATTCTGAAAGGAAGGTATGGAGTGCTCCTGGCAAAGCATGACAAAGACAAAGAAGCTGCCTCAGTATTGAATATTTCAACCTGTGTCAGCAACTATTCCTTATCAGGCCTCCATCCTCCTCCTGCCAGAGCCGAAGAGGCTGACCAGGAGTGCTGCACCCACCAACATCACCACACCCCTCAGCCTGGGCCCACTTCCCTGTGCAGGGGGGGGAGGGTGCGGACATGCAGCAGGGCTGGCAAGGTCTGAGCCGACGAGGGGATGCAGCGCTCAACCAGCAGCCCTCACCACAGCTTCTGTGCAGCCGAAGCGGAAGCCAGGGCCGCCATGCGTGCCTCGGCGGCGGCGGCCAGCCGCACGCGCCGAGCCGCAATGTCCTCTGCGCTGACCTTCCCTCCTTTCTTCCCACCATCGGCCCTCCTTGCCTGGGTGGCAGGTCGGCCGCTTCGCGCCGGAGTGGCGGCCCTGCACAGGAATCAGGCAATGGGATGGGAGTGGCGGATGAAGAATTCTGCCAGACCATCCACTGTGACTCACGCCAATCCCTGGGCATCATCCAGGCCTTGAAAAATGTCTTAGCTGTCGCCAATCTCACCCCTTGCGCGCTGCGCTGGCGGTGGCGGCTGCCAGGGCCGCCGCTCGGCTTAGGACGTCACCCTCGTCCGCAACAGGCTCGGAGGATTTGGGCGCGGGCTCCTCTTCTTGGGACTCACCCCCCATCGCTGCCTGCTCCTTGGCTGCGGCTTTACTGCGCGCGGCCCGCGCCTTTGCCTTCTGTTTCTTGGACAGGCCCTTGGGCGCCTCAGGTTCTGCAGGGCCCTGGTCAGCTGCACTGATGACCTCAGCTGACACTCCAGGGCGGGGTGCACCGGGCTGCGATCCAGGCCCAGCCTCGGACTGCTTTCCTCGCACCGCTTCCCCCCCCGGCGCCTCAACTGAAGGCTGGCTGGGCTGACCGGTGGCAGGCATGCGATAGACTGAGATGAGGATCCTGGCGACACGCTTGTTCTCGGAGAACGTCGGCCGCCGGGTGGTGAAAGGCACGGTCCTGAGCGGGCGGAGGTGTACCATCAATGGTGATGCCAACACAATCTGGTGGGATGGGACCTTTGTAGTCGGCAACGTTTCTGTAAAAGGTGACCTGGGAGCGTGTTCGTGGCTCAATTCCTCAACAGTCCGCTGCCCTGTGTCTCGGCCCACAAGGAGCAAAGAAAATTGTCCCAAACCCCTCTCCTCCCATGACTCACCTCAGCCTGGGGTCGCTGGGGCTCAGCACTGCCGGTGCAGCCGTCATCAGGTCCTTCCAGTTTGACCCTGGCGCTTGCACATGGATGAGATCACACTGGCCCAGCAAGGCCGTCCAGGAGGTGAGGGCGCTCTTCACGTCCTCTGCCAGGGCGGCCTCATTGTACCGCCGCAGCCTCGACCCGGCAGACTTGGCAAATTTGCCCGTCGCATCCTGGGTCGACTGCTTCCCGCCCGCCTTTGCCCTGAAGAGTGTGATTGGGTTTTGAGATGCAAAGCTGCGTGTCAATGTGTATCTCGAGTGGAGCTGTGCTGGACACGGAGGCCGCCTTGGCGCAGCATGCACCCCTTCACAGCTCATGCCCAGCATCTGCATGCCAGGCTCCCTCCCCCTTAGAGGAAAGCCACTTCCCTCTCCTCTGGCCCGTCAGTCAGAGCACCCACCTTGTGACGTAGCGGTGAGCCGAGGTGTTGCCCACGACGTCAAACTTGTCCGCAATCCGCTTGTCGGCGATGCGAGCGGGGACCAGCCTGAGCACCGAGGCCGCAAAATGCCCGCCTCGCAGCATGATGACTGCCCAGGTGGCGCCCTTTGTCCGCAGCGTGCGCAGCGTGCTCCAGGCCGCCTCCTCGCTGGGGGCCGCATCCCTGGCCCCGCCGACAATGCTGCGCCAGACACCCAGCGTCTCTTCCTCCCCCGGGTCCCAGAAGCAGGTGTAGGGCCCGCGCGCTCCAGACGTGATGGCGCTGGGACCTCCGTCCGCCCTGTCTGGTGCCTTGCCCTCCCCGCCGCCATTGTGATCTTCGTCGTCACTGCTCTCGCTGCCGGACAAGCTGCCCACCTCGGCGCCGTCCCTCTGTGCCACCAGGGCCTCGAAATCGGCCTCGGAGCAGGCGGGAAGGGACGCCAGGCGGCGCTTCAGGTTGAAGCGGTGCCAGTCCCCTCTGAAGTGCTCCCGCTGGGACTCCACAGATGGGAAGGCCGGCTCCTGTGCCCTGCCCAGGCCACAGGAGGTGCAGGTCAGGCCGGAGGCGTCGGCATCTGTTCGGCGATCTGCTATCTCCAATGCCTCCAGCCTCTCCAGAGTGAGCTGGACTCCCGTGGAGGGCCCCGCATCGAGGGGAGTGCACCGCGCAAAAGTCTCCTCCGGAAGGTCGAACACTGTGGCAATCGCCACCGCCATGACGAGGGCCCCCTCGAGGTGAAGTGTGGGCTCTAATCCCCTGTGAAGTTACATGCATGGGACCTCGATGACCTGGGTCATCAATTGAAATCCTGCTCCGCCCTTGAGACCGAGCTGTGCTATGTAGCGCGCCTTGAGGACGAGTCTCATCTGGGCGCGCGTTGGAGGTTTGTGTGTACGTGCCAACGATGAATGTATATGCAAACACTGTAAAACGTGATAAGACGAGGGGTATAATTTAGGTAGTACGGCTGAGTAACTCTCGCTCGGGCCCTTGAGATCACTTCTTACACCATGTTGCCGCTTTTGGTAACACTGCTGCTCGCGGTGATCGTCCTTGCAACGGCAGCATGGTGGATCAAGACGAAATCTAGTGTAGCAATCATCGAGGTGGCAGCTCCTGAGCAGGTAGTGTACGCGCTTCGTGCACCCGGCTTTCCTGGGATGGGGTCCTTGTGCTACAAATAACAAAGGCAGCCTCCACTGCACCATCTCGCAGGATGACAGGAGAGGGGCAGGCGGGGGGATGCAGGCCGGACTCCGGCGCCGCAGGGCCAGGAGGGCCAGAGGCCATGCATCCTCTGATGATGACGAACAGGTGGGAAGGACTGATGTCATTTGCGTGCTGCCTCAGGAATGGGTGTAGATTGGATGACAGGGTACTCAGCATTCTAGGGTAAGACTCAGTGCTTCAATGCGACACAGGCATATGGTGAGGACGGCGAGGATGAGCAGCAAGAGCAGCACCATCCTGTGGTAGCCTCAAAACGACAGGCAGGCATTGGGTGTGGTCGAATGCTTGCAGTGTGATTGACGGTCACAATGGTATCCCTTGGTCCATGCTCTGTTCTCCTTTCTATCCTCCTGCCCATATTGGAGCCTCCGCACTCACATGAGTATCGTCCCTGCAGGCCTATGATGCGCAGCGTGCACAGCGGGAAGCAGAGCGTGAGGCTCTGGAAGCGGCGCAGGAGGCCGAGATTGCCGCGGCCGCAGCGGCTCGTGAGGCCAGGGACAAGGCAGAGGCGGAGAAGTGGCGATCCATGTTCACGGTGGAGGAAACAGGGCAGGAGGCTTTGACCCAGGAGCAGGGCGAGGTGTGGAGGGAGTGGGTTGAGTTGGGAAGGCCTTTCATAGGGGCTGGGGGATGAGCCAGGGACCCACCTCTCTGGTTCCCCATTGGAGCTTGTGTGGCTGAGGGAGTGGTGCCTTTGACCTGCCTGCAGGTTTCATAACCCCACCGTCACCCTCGGCGTCTCGCCGGCGAGCACAGAGCCCATCATGCAACTACTTCCTGCCGCGCAGTCTCTGGAGGGTCAGATCATAGAATACATCCAGACGCGGAAGACGGTGGAGCTTGACGCGCTAGCGGCCGAGTTTGGGCTGAAGGTCGCGGACGTCATCAAGAAGGTCCAGGGCCTGGAAGCCGAGCAGAAGCTGACCGGCATCATGGACGACCGGGGCAAGGTGCGTGGCGAGGGTGGGGACGCGAGCCTGATGTGATGAGGGAGGGGTGCTTGGGCCTGTGGTAAGTGCAGGGAACCCCCGGCCGACGCCGCCCCACCCCATACGCAGTTCATCTACATCTCGCGGGGGGAGCTGGAGGCCGTGGCCGAAGCCATCACCTCTCGGGGACGAATAGCCATTGCTGAGCTGGCGCAGCTGTCCACACGGCTCATAGACCTGAACCCCCGCGTGGTGGAGGGTGAAGTCTCGCTGGACGACGTCGGGCTGGATGGCGCAGAGGAGGCCGTGGCGGCGTGAGTGCCGAGCGGCGCTGTTGTTTACTGAGGGATCACTGGCCCGCGACGTGCCAACCATGGAGACGCCTGCACTCCTGCTGATGTGCTGCAAGCTTACACGGCAATGCCTGCCCAGGTGCATGATGACCGAGTTCAGGGAAGGTAGGGCAGGAACGCTGGGCTGCCAAGCTGTCAATGGACGGTCTCGGCCGCAGCGCTCACAACCCCGAGTTCCGCGAGCCCTTCTGCCTCCCTGGCCTGCTCCGCTATGGCAGCCGCCCGCGCTGCCTCGGCCTCCATGGCCGCGAGTTTCCTGCACCAAAGGTCAGGGCAGGTGCAAGGTGGATGAGGGAAGGCCTTTGCTCTTGAAGGCGCACCTCTCACTGGCAGGGTCCAGACCTGGCACCAGCCTCGCCTCATGCAGCCCAAGCAGGATACACTGAACACTGCATAGCCTGACCCATGGAGCAGCGCTTGGAATGAGGCAGCTCATCACACTGCTGTGCCCGAGTCTACACTCCAAAGCCACACACGATCAACCCCCCCGTCAGCAAACTCACACCAGCCACCTCCGGTATTTCCCAGGACCGACGACCCCTCACACTCCGACCCCCATCCCCCCCTTCCAAACTACCCTCACACACAAATCAACGCACTTGGCGGAGATCTTGGGGATGGGTGCGTCGCGCCCGCACTCCTCTATCCTGTCCACCAGCTCCATGGTGAGCTCCCGCACCCGCTCATTGCACAGGTCGGGCCCGCGGTTGAGCTCGTCGCGCACGTCGGTGTGCTCGGCCAGCCAGGGCCCCAGCATGCGGAAGGCGTGCGCCTTGACCATGCGGAAGGGGGCGGGGTAGGCGTCGCACAGGTCCAGGTACTCCAGCAGGAGGCGGCAGCCCTCGGTGGGGCCGCCGTCGCCGCCGGGCTCGCCGCGCCGGCCCCAGAACAGGCCCGGGTCGGCCAGCAGCGGCTCCGCGCTGAGCACGCCGTCGGCGCCGGTGTCGCGCATGCAGGCCCGCGCGTCCGCCAGGCTGCGCACGTTGCCGTTGGCCAGCACGGGCACGCGCAGCGCGGCCTTGACCGCGGCGATGTGCGCCCAGTCGGCGCGCACGGCGGCCGCCGTCTTCTGCTCCCGCGTGCGCGCGTGCACCGCCACCAGGCTGGCCCCCGCGCGCTCCAGCGCGGCGGCGTAGGCCACCGTGCGCCCCACCTCGTCGAAGCGTCGGATCTTGACCGTGACCCGGGCGCGCGTCAGACCGCCCGCCAGCGCCCGCACCAGCGACTCCACCAGGGGCAGGTCGTCCATGAGGAAGGCGCCATAGCGCCCGCGCCGCGCGATGCGCTGCGGGCACCCAAGGTTCAGGTCCACGGCGTCCACCTGGTCCTCCACCAGCCGCGCAGCGTGGAGCAGGGTGTCGGGGTCGTTGGCGCAGAACTGGGCCAGCAGCGGGCGGTCGGCGTCGCAGGTGGTGAAGTGCTCCGCACGATACGCGCGCCCCTCCAGGAACAGGCGGGCGTGAAGCATGGGGGTGTAGGCGGCGGTGCAGCCGTAGCGCCGGCACAGCATGCGGAAGGCCAGCTCCGACTGGTCAACCATAGGCGCCACCCAGAACTGGGGGCTGCCCATGCCACGGAACCACTCCCAGGCCCCCTCTGCCTGGGGAACCTCCACGGGGGGATTGAAGTGGGAGTGCGACCCCATGGGACGGGAATACAGTGGATTCAGTCGGGTTCTGGAACCAATGCGGGGGGAAAAGAGGGCGAAAGGACCGGGGAGGAGACGGTTGCAACCCAGCATGCGGGGCTGTGTGACGGGGAGTGGGGTGCCACCTCCAACGACCACGCCTCCCTTGGCTTATGACATGGAGATCAATGGATACTGCTGTGACAGAGGTATCGGGCGCATGCCTGACGAGGTGCTCGAGGGACTGGCGACACATTCACGCAGGGAGATAAATCCGCGCGCCCGGAGCGACTAGGGGGCGCGAGAGGCAATGGGGGAATGCACCGCCCCGGCTGGCCTGGGTAGCCTGATTCGCGGACGCTGCTGCAAAGTGATCGATCTGAGACTTGTTCGATTGCCTTTTGTATCCTTGGAGTTCGTAGAAGGAACAATCCCTCGCTGCGCGCACAGGGTTGTCTCAGAATGTCCGGGAGCGAGGCGAGCAAGGTCCATTACTACATCGACGAGAAGTGGGACAATGCCATCGACATCACCATGCGCAGCGTCTTCTACGGGAGCCTGATCGGAGCTGTGGGAGGTCTCTTCCTCCTGCGTGAGTCACTGCTGTTTTCTGCACAGCAGGACTGTCGTCAGTCTTCCCTCCAGCATGTGTGCAGCCCTCACCCGGACTCTCCCACCATCATTCTGCTCTCTAACAGGTGGAAAGACGGCACGTGTAGCTTCTCTGGCCTTCGGTGCCGGTTTTGGGGCGGGTGGAGCCTACTACCAGAACCAGAAGGCTGTGAGTACGAGGTTCTTTGGATGGGAGGAGCATGTGTCCATGCCTCTGCTGTGCATGTTGGTAATCAGAGGATACAACAGGTGTATCCTTCCACATACAACGTCTGAGGAACTATATCTAATCTTCCAACAGTATGAGGCACTCTGGAGATCATCTGGAGTCGAGCTTGTCAAGCCTGTCTCAAGCAGTTCAGACTCTTCACCCAAACAGTAGAGGGAAGCTTGGAGTGACTTGGCGGGTCAGCACGCAATCAACCCCCCAGGATACACTGACCGTCTTGAAAAGCATAGGCAATGCAGTGTGTTGCAGGCTTGCACTACCTAGAATGTAGTATGTCTTATTGGCCATTGTCTGAGGTGTTCTCAAGGGCTTCAACGGGAGGAGGACAGATTCCTCATACAAATGAGAAATGATTCACCATCAAAGCCTGGACTGAGCATCTTAATCGTCGTGGTCTTTCTGCACATCTCGACGGACAAGGATCCATGCTGTGCATGCGCGGCGAGCACAATCTGCTTCCGCCAGGGGCGCAGGGTGTGCCGGCGATGGCCATCACGACTGTCCTCGCGACCCCTTGCCCCTTTCACATTCGCCCATACACCCCCTTCACCATACGTGGGCGCTCCGTGCAGCCATGGCGACGCAGGGCGGCGACACCATCAGCCTGCGCCCTCTGTCTTTGCGGCCGGGCGGGGGCACCAATCCCTTTGCCGGCTTTGCCAAAGGCGCTGGAGTGGGTCTGAAGCTGAACGTGAGTGGGCTTTCATCGGGAGCAGGGTCCGCCCCCGTTTGCCGGGGTGACCGAGGGCGCTGGCAGCGGGGAGTGGCAGGGGATGCGAGCCAGTGCCGACTCCGGCGCCCAAATGACCACCACTCTCTTTCCCCATTGCCCCCTCGCAGACCTTCCATGTTCCCTCTGTGGCGGAGAAGCGTAAGCCCCGCGGGGAGGTCATCACCTACTCCCGGGACTTCCTCATGACCTTTGCCTCTGTGGGTGTTGGTGTCGGTGGGGTGGGGTGGGGCTGCCGCCTGTCCCCCCCACGTGGCTGATGCCCTCGGTTCCCTGCCTTCCTCGTCCCCAAGTGCTGCACCGCCCACCTCCCTGCCACACACTCCCCGCGCAGCAATTCACGGAGCCCCCCTCGGAGCTGCGCAGCTCGGCGCTGGACATCGTGCTGGATCCCTCCGACCCCACCCGCCTGGCCCAGCAGCAGCTGCTCCAGCGCGTGGCCGCCGACTCCGCGGACGAGCGCGACTGGCGCGCGCACGGCGCCTTCACCCCTGCCCCGGCCGGCGACGGCGCGGGCGCCGGCGCGGCCGCCTCTGCCGGCGCCTCCGCCGCCTCCGCGCCCTACGGCGCGGCCCAGCCCTCGCATGCGCCCGGCCCCGCCGACCCCCACGCGCCCAAAATCCAGCGCGCCAGTGACCTGGGCCGCACCGCCTGGTCCGCGGGGGGCTCCGGCGCGGAGGGCACGGCGCAGACCATGCGCACGGTGAAGGGCATACTGAACAAGCTGACGCCCGAGAAGTTCGAGCGCCTGCTCGGCCAGTTCATCCCGCTTATCAGCAATTACGAGGTGCTGCAGGCCACCATCATCCAGGTGTTTGAGTCCGCGGTGCACCAACCCACCTTTGTGGCCATGTACGCCGACCTCTGCCGCGAGCTGGACGCGGTGCTGCCGGAGTTTAACGAGCCGGACACTGGGCGCCCCACCAACTTCAAGAAGATGCTGGCCAACACCTGCCAGGAGGAGTATGAGAGCACCGAGTCGGCACGCGCGGTGGGTGGTTGTTGTTTTGTTTTTGTTTTTTTGGGGGGGGGGGTTAGTAAGTGGTGGAGTGAGTGGGTGGTTCGGTCAGGCGGGGGGCCGCATTGGGCTGCATCGCTGCCCATGGGCACCCATAGTCAGATAGGTTGCTTCTCCAGAGTCGGGTCATGGATCTCGCTGTTGAGCACCGCGCGCACCGCTCCTCCACCCATCACCGCCCGGGGCAGTAGCATGCACCCTCCCCCTCTTCACACAGATGAAAGAAATCCATCGACCCTGCACCCCACTCCTCCCCCCCACTACCACAGGTGGCCGCCAAGGCGAGCGGGCCCGAGCGCGAGGCGGAGGAGCGCCTGGCCAAGCAGCGGCTGCTGGGCAACATCCGGCTGATCGCGGAGCTGTTTAAGAAGGGCATGGTGAACGACCGCATCATGCTGCTCATCCTGATGGACCTGCTGGGCACCGGCGAGGCAGGCCCCGACCCACCCGCGGAGTCCATTGAGGCGGTGTGCGAGCTGCTGAGCACGGCGGGGGCGGCGCTGGAGGCCGGCGCCAAGAGCCGGCCGCGGCTGGACGCGGCCTTCGCCACGCTGTCAAAGCTGGCCAATGCGCGGGGCTACCCCTCCCGCATCCGCTTCGTCATCCGCGACGTGATCGAGCTGCGCACGCAGCACTGGGTGCCGCGGCGTGAGGCGTTCACGGCCAAGAAGCTGGAGGACGTGCGCGCCGTCGCGGCGGCCGAGCTGGGCCTGGACGTCAACATCCCTGGGCTGGACGGGACGGGGGCGGGCGGCGCGCTGGGCGCACTCACCTCGCTGGCGCCCAAGCGCCCCGAGGAGCTGGAGCTGTTCCCCGCCTTCCGCAGCGACGATGCGGGGTGGGCCGCCGCGGCGCGCGGCGCGGGAGGCGCGGCGGGCGAGGGCCGCTTCTCCGCCTTCCTGGGTGAGTACGTCGCCGTGCAGAGCGGCGGCGCCGGCGCTGAGGCCAAGCCCGCAGCGGCGGCTGCGGGCGCGGTCAGGTGCGTGGTTGTGGTGGCGGTGGTTGTCTTTGTGGTGGCGGTGGAGGACTGTAAGGGGTTGCGTGGATTATGGGCGGTTTCAAGATGCCCCACCCTTGTCATCAGTCAGCAAATCCCCCTTGCATCAACGCCGCAGCAACCACAATGCCAGGCAGCGCCTCGTTCCGGCGCTCACCCTCCCCCTTCTCCCCTTCCTCGCCATCCTCCAGGACGCCGATCGACGTCACCCCCGAGCGGCGCGAATCGCTGGCCAAGTCCATCTTCACCGACTTCCTGGCCGACGGCAACTTTGGCGAGGCACTGGCTGCGGCCCAGGACCTGGCGGTGCCCGGCTTCATGCGCCGGCTGGCGGAGATCGGGCTGGCCCGCGCCTACGACGCGCGCACGGAGGAGGAGTGGCGCGCGGTGGTGGATCTCATGGTGCGGCTGGGCGCGGCGGGGCAGGTGCCCGGTGCCGACCTGGGTGCCGCGGTCGCCGGCCTGGCCCCGCGCCTGGAGGACGACGCCATGGACTTCAGGTTTGCGCCGGCCGTGCTGGGCACCCTCCTGGGCCGCGCCGCGGCAGGCAAGCAGCTGGGCCTGGACGCCCTGGACGCCGCGGCGGGGGCGGTGGAGTCGGCCGCGCCGCGGCGCGGGCTGGTGGCCGCCACGCTGTGCGCGCTGCGCGACGAGGCGGGCGCCGAGCGCCTGGTGCCTGCCGTGGCCGAGGCCGGGCTGGACCTGGCAGCGCTGCTGGCCTCCGACCCGGAGTTTGACGGCGAGCTGCTGGAGCCGGCCGCGTTCCTGGCCGCGCAGGGGCTGGACGGGCTGCTCTGAGTGCTACGCCCTGAAGGGGAGGGGGGTGAGGGTGCGGTGGGAAGCAAAGGTGGACGCGTGCCGGCCGTGTGAAAGCCCACATGTTTGCCTACCCATGATGCATGTGTGGCCGCTGGGAGTGGCGCCAGACAGACATGTCTGGCGTTGAAAGTGTCGTTACCGGCCCTGTAAACTTGAAAAGGCTCCCCGAGTGGGACGGGACATGGAGGGAGTTGCAAGGAAGAGGCGAGCCACTCACTCAGATGCCCCTGCCCCGGCAGCAGTCGTGAGGCGAAGGAAAGCGCGAGGTGCTCCCCTACCAACACCCCTTGCGAACCCCGATTGATCCGATCCTGACCGGTGCAAAGGCCTTGTGTGCTGCATGCGATCCATGCACCGAGCCAGCCTGCTCATGGAGGCGGTGCAGCCGTGCGCAGGATGCGGGCCCCGCCCCGCCCCGGCTCGCAAGTGCTGGGAGAGTAGGGGCTGCTTTCGACAACGGTTGGCGCCACCGCCTCGCTGCATGGGGGCCTCACATCGCCATGACAGGACAGAATTTTGCGTAAAGGTTGGGTCTTTGGGGCAGGAGGTCCAGCGATGGAGCCCTGGCTCCATCATTGCCGTCGTACCAGCCGCATGTGAGAATGGGTTGGGTGGAGCGTGACCGGTGGGCAGGATTGCCTGGGTCCTGCAAGGGGGTGAATTTTGAGCCCCGAGTATCATGTCTGCGCTTGTCCATATGTCTTTGACACTCTTCTGAATCCTTCCACTCTCAGTGATGCTGAGTACGGGCGCGGCCTGGGCAGACAGCGACGCGGGAGGGGGACCCCCGGTGCCCCCTCCCCCCTTTTCCCCTGCTGTGACCCAGCAGCGTCCCTCGCCTGCCACCCTCTTAGATCAGGCCGCTGGCCTGACACCTGAGCAGCCCTCTGCACCTCCCTTGGTGGATCCCCCCTCTGCATCGGGGTCAAAGGCCGAGACTTCAGGCACCAGCGCGGTGGCACCACCTGAGGCTGTGACCCCAACCCCGGCAGAGGAAACCCCAAAGCCCAGCAAGAAAAGGAGGCGGTCACGCCTGGGTGAGCTCCAAGAGATACGGCAACAGCTCGCTCAGCGGGAGCTCGAGCTGCTCTCCAAGGAGAGATCGCTGTCGGCGCGGGACCAGGACATCTCCGTCCTGCAGGAGGAGGTGAGCTCGTGGAAAACGTTCAGCCAGACTGCGCCTCGCTGAGTTGATATGCTGCATTGCGCATGCTCGCCCGTGCAATGCGCCTCGCGAGCTGTTTTTATTCTCTCGGGCTTTGCTTGGGAGTGCACCGCACGACGCGATGCTTGGCATGCATCGAAACAGCACCGTGCACGATCAGTCACACCTTGCCGTCCCAACCCAACCCGATGCCGCCCAGCTGGAGATCGAAAGGAAGCTGCGAGCCCTGCTGACAAAGGACAAGGAGAAGGCGGAGGAGGAGGCTGCACTGGCCTTTGGCCTCTGCACCGGCACCAGCATGCTGCCATGAACTGGGCTGTTTGCCTATAAACTCCTTTCCACCCGCTGGATCCTGACCTGGGCGGGGCGTGCATCCACAGCCGTCGGCTTCCTTGCTCGCCAAGTCAAGTCTCCCTATGTTACATGCAATCGGGTGCGGGGCAAGGGCGGGGTCTGCCACGCCTCTGCGCAGAGGCGCACGCTGGTATGCAAGGCCCCAGCCAAAGACAGGTGTGGCGCGCGGGGGGCAACAAAAGGTCGAGGGCGTACACGGCCACGTGCAAGGGGCCCGACATTCAAGAGGATTCAGAGCAGTGCATACAAGACAGTGATGTTATTGGAAGGGAGGTCGCAAAGCTCTGGGTGTGTGCTTTCAAGTCACAAAGGGGGGAGGGACGTCGTTCAGGGGCTCCGCGCCTCGCTGGGCAGCCGGCACCACCGCCTCACGTGCGCACCCCCCTGACCGACCAGAAGCCCGGCTTCCGGACCACCACCTGGTCTTCCTGCGGCGTGAAGAGCCGCACGCGGCGGATGGGGGGCGCGTAGACGTGCAGCGAGACGGCGCCCGGCGCGGGCGTGCCCGACGGGCAGGCCACCGTGTGCAACGCGATGCGGTCGCTGATGTAGCCCGTGTCTCCCGGCCCCAGGCGCTGGGAGTGCGTGGCGTGCATGGCGGGGCAGGGGGAGGTCACCCGCTCCACACCGGGTAGGGCGGAGGCGGGGAAGGCGCTGCCTGCCACGGGGGACGCGCTCTCGCCGGCCTGGTAATGCTTCTCCTCCAGCGTGCCCTGGCAGAAGGTGAGGAAGGATGGGGAGAGATGAGCGGGGAGGAGGACAGGGAGAGGCGGGTGCTTGGATGGCAATGACATCTTTGTCGCGGGGGCCGGAGACTGGGAGGGCATTCAGTGGAGGTGAGGGTTTGCGAGGCTAGTTGCTCTGAGCAAGGGAGGCCAGTTAACGGCGCAGCAGACCAACAATCAGCACTCACATCCAGGCATGTCAGCCAGCAGTGGGAGTTGTCATGGTCGTGGATATGGGAGCCCTGGCCTGGCTGCCAGCACACCAACTGCAAGGAAGGGGGGCGGAGGGGGAGGGCGTGACACCTATGGGCATCAACCTGCGAAGTTGGCGGCATTCCAAACAAGACCAGGTTTCAGTGCAGGCTGACCATGCTATACAGGTCGCGGGGGCTGCCAAAGCGCCGACCCAAACCCCTCTCCCACACACACCCTGTTCCCGCGCCGCACCAGGATCTCAAAATGGGGAGATTCCTCGATGAGGTGGCGTATGTAGTGGTGGCTGTTGAAGGCAGCATACCGGCGCCAGTCGGAGGAGCCCTCCTTCGTGTACCTGGTTAGCAGTGCCTGGACCCGCGCGTTCAGCCGAGCGAATGAGGCTGCGGGCTGGGAGTTGTCGATGATGATGCCCTGGCTGGCTTCTGCCTCGAAGGCTGCGTGGAGCTCCTCAAACAGGGCTTGCAGGGTTGGCACCGGGTTGCGGGGCACCACGGGAAGGGCGTGCCACGAGGCCACCTTCTCAGGGGCCCTACAAAGGTCCTCGGGAGGCGTGCAGTGCAGGATCTCGGACGGCATGCTGCTTGCTGTGCCGGAACGGGGGGGGCCAGGTTATCGGCGGGTCTCGTCTCGAAGCAAGCCCTAGCGTCGGGGAGTCGCAGCTGTTTCGGTGGGAATTGACCCTCGCGGTGCCGAAGGAATCCCGACGAACTCGCCCTGACATGCTCACTCCTGTACCTTGTGTTTCAGACTGTCTGCGCCTGATCGGTGAGCTTCCGCGATTCTCCGAGGACACGCAGGTGCTCCGTGAGGGTCGAGCGCCCAACACTGGCGGTTACGAAGCTGGTGTTGGATCCTGATGTCCCGATTGGTGCACGGAGGCTGAACCTCGGGATAATTGTGCGGTGATGAAGGGAAAGTGCCGGCTGCCTTTTGTGCAGGATACGAAGCCGTCCAGGAATCTCCTTTATTCGAACGGAATCGGACCAGCGGATTGCGTCCGGTCGGGACGGTAACGGGCACGCGGCAGCCTGAAAGGGACGATGCCAGGCTCTCAGCTCACGCATACTCTCTCAGGCCCTACCCTTGCCCTAGAAATCTTCAATTAGTTACCAATCTAAGGATTGGCAATCTATGGACCAGCCCATGAGCTCAGGGCGTAGATACACGCAGGGCGTGGGGCAGAGGTACCTCGGTCCCAGGGCCACGTACCCGTCTCTAAAACGGTCGGGGTGGCGGGTGTCCTCCGCGGACACTCAAGCCAAGACCGGAGGAGGCCACGGTGCACCGAGATAAATGTTGAGGCACATGAAGCAGGACGTGTTGGGGCTCGAGAACATCAGCCGAGAGGGTATCTGCTGTGCATGACGAGCAATGGGCTCCAGCAGAGATGCTCCCCCTTGGAGCCCCTAATCTCAAACTGTTTCACCTCCTCCGTCCCAAATTCTGCGTGGCATTCGACAGAATCGCCCTTGCAAATGGGCAAGTATTACAGGGGCGGAGGTGAATGGACACTGGGCGCCGAGCCAGGAGCATGCCGCAGGCAGCTCTAAAACTTGAGTCCAGCCTCCCTGGCGGCGTCGGCCAGGGCCTGCACCCTCCCGTGGTACAGGAACCCGCCACGGTCGAAGGCCACCTTCTCGATGTTGCGCTGGATGCACACCTCAGCCAGCTTCCGGCCGACCAGCGTGGCCGCGCTGACGTTGCCGCCGTGCGAGAGCTCTGCGCGGATGTCCGGCGTGAGGGACGAGATGGATGCCAGGGTGTGCCCCTCAGAGTCGTCGATCACCTGCAGGACATGCGTGTGGGTGTGGTGACGGACGTGGCGGGCTGGAAGACATGCAGTGCCCAGAGGTCCCCACCGAGTTGGGGGCTTTGAAGACCGCATCCCAGGACGTCACCGAGACAGGCATGCTCAATATCACTCTCGCATCGCGCTTGGTCAGACCTGCGCATAAATGTGATTCAAGGACCTGAAGACCGCCAGCCTCGGCCTCTCAGTCGTGCCCTCTACCTGCATTAGACCAGGGTGAACAGGCATGTGGGGAGGGGACCAGGGCGTGACCTGGTCATACTGTGCAACTGGACTGTGAGGTCCTGCGTGCAGCCGGGCTTGTGCGCCAGGCCGTCCGATCCACACGTGGCCCTGACCCAGCTCCCTGCACAGATCTCGCCTTGTTTCTGAGCCGCCTGTGTCGTGTGACCCTCTGCTCGTGCCTCGTCTTCGCCTTTGCCTCGACCGCAAACCTCGCGGGAAGTACTGCGGGATAAGGCGACACAGGACAACGGTCAGGATAATCTTTTGCGGTGGAGACAGATACTTGAACAAAACAACGTATAAACCTTCCATTACCTGCGGAGCAGAATGTGGCTGCGGGCTGCACGGAGGCCAGGCTCATGTGCCGACAGGACACCAGTCCCTGGAACCCTGCCAGGCGGGGCTGAGCCTGCTGCATTGTCTCGATGTGTGCGGCACGTCCGAAAACTATCCTCCGCGCACAGTCATGCAGCAATCTGGTAGTTTGACACGTCCTTGGCGCTACCCCCCATGGGATGAGGTTCGTGGGGGAAGCGTGGATTCCTACTTTCTCCTAACCGATGTGTTCCACAACGAGCTCTATGATCTGCACGACACATCTCTCCCTTCACTGACTGGGTGTATATTCACCTCGACTCCAAAAGGCACCATGACCGAGGAAAAGAAGGCTTGAAAGAATATGTGGAATGCCAGGAGCCTCACATGACATGTAGCACGTCCAAGCGGGGGCAACAAAACTCCTGAACGAGCAGCCATCCTTTCCTCAGTAGCGGAATGCGGTGGCCAGCTTCCTGCCCCGCATCGCCTCCTTGGCCGCGTTGATGCTGATCTCCGTCACCCTCGCAAAGTTGGCGGGGTCGTAGGACGCGCAGGAGAGCAGGTGCCAGGCGCTCTCCTGGGAGGCCGTATCGTAGTCCTGCTGCCGCTTCATCACGATGTGCCCCGCGATCTCCCAGCAGGCAGGATCCACCTGGGACTCCACCACATCTGTGTGGATGTTTCGAGGAGGGGGGTTGTGTTTGGAGCTGCTTGTAAGACAGTGAAGGGGGGGCGTCGGTTCGATTTAGGGAAACAGATCAGCGGGGACCAGGAACCCTTAAAAATGAAGCGATGATACCGCCGCGCATTCAGAGTCAAAACACAGCAGTCCTGCAGCCCACCCACCACCATCACCAATGATGCCCACCTTCTGGGATCTCGCCCCGCGCCTTCCTCTCCGCAAAGGCATTGGGAAACAAAAAGACGCGGACCCCGCAGTCGGCGATGAGGAGGTTGTGCGGCACGCCCGCGGCGGCCAGCGCCTCGCAGGCCGCGCCCACGCAGCGCGCCAGGTCGGCGAGGGAGCCGCCTGCCTGGAACACCAGGCCGGCCACGGGGTAGCCCTCCAGGCTGGCCACGCTGACGCCGGCCAGCGCGCCGCCGGCGCGCAGGAGCTCGGCAGCGGGCGCGCGCTCCGCGGCCAGGGGCGCGTACAGGAAGTAGGCCTGGAAGTGCAGGTGGTTGATGGTCCCGTACGCGCCCAGCGAGTTGAATCCGAGACGGAGGTAGGGCGTGTCGGCCTCGCGCGCAAACTGCAGCGCCAAGAGCAAGGAGGCCGTGTCCACGGCCTGCGCGCGGCGGGAAAGCGCGTCGGGCACCAGCAGCACGTGCCCGTACTCGATGGGCGAGACGTTGATGAAGACGAGGTGGGGCGAGGCGCGCGCGGGCGCGGAGGGGAGGTAGCGCGGCGCGGCGCGGCCGCCGCCGCGCCGACCCGCCTCGAACGCGAACAGCACCTCCTTCTGCGCGGCCTTGGTGAAGTTGAACTTGGCGGGGTCGAAGGCTTGCGTGACCTGGTCCACACGGAACTCAGTGGGCCGCTTCTTGCTGGCCCGGCCCTCGTTACACTGCGCCACAAAGCCCAGGTGCCCCGGCAGCACGCGCGTGGGGCAGGCGGTGACGTCGTAGCGGAAGAGGCCGCGCTCCGCGCGGTCCTCCCACTCCGCCAGCAGCAGCATGCTGAGCACGCTGCGCTGCGGGACCACCATGGGCTCGGTCATGGCCGCGTCCTCGTCTGAGGCCGCCTCGGAGGAGGGCGGGGAGGCGCCAGTCGCCTCCTCCCCCCCCGCCGGGCCCAGCGCGGCGGTCAGGCTGTCAAAGGAGCCGAAGGAGCGCACTCGCCCGCCGTCCAGCGCGTCCACGTCGGTGTAATGGAAGGCGGGGAGCAGGGACCCGGCCAGCTCGGCCACGGCGCGGTCGGGCGTGGAGATGACACCCTTGGGGGGCGAGGGGAAGGGGGATGGCGGGGGGAAGGGGGACGGCGGGGGAAAGGTCGCCGTCTCCTCCAGCTGGGCCAGGGAGTAGATGGTCGGCACGCGCGACACCGTCAGCGGCTTCGTGGCCATGGTGGGAGGTGTGTCGGTGTCTAAACCTCGCTGGCCTCCTCTACCCGGTACAGGGGGTGACGAGAACAGGTCTTGCTGTGGTTGGCTATGCGCAGGGTGTGCGCTCTTATCCACAGCAGGTCCTCACACACGGACCCCACCGCCGGAAGCCCGCAGCAGATCCTGCGTCACGCATAATTGGGGGTTGTGAGGCGCAGAACATCCGGTCGAACGAGGCAGGACTCGCGTGGCATGCCGACGCATGGCGCGTGGGGGGTCTAGCTGGAAGACCCACCCCACCCCTCAGCGCCCGTCGCCCGGGCCCTCCCCTCGAAACTCGAGCTACCCACCGATGGAGATCCTCCTAGGGCTGATGGACACCCGCGCCCTCCCGAAAGGTGAGGCATCGAGCTTCTATAGTGACGAGTACGACCTGGTCCGGGGCAGTGCTCCGTTGCGACGACCACTGGGTGTGGGGTCCACGGGGGCCTCTGGTTTATGTAGTGAGCCTGATTGTGGGCGAGTCCGGGCGAAAGGTCGGGGACGGTCTGCGCGGCTGACGCAGAACCTTCTTCATGAGCCCGACTGACCACATACCTTCCAGCCCGGCATCCTCGCGGGCGCGTGGGATGCTCCGTCCACACATACCCCCCCGGGTCGAGGGCATCTGGCCTGGCATATGCCGGCACACTTGGTAACGTCATTCCATCGTAAGCAAGGGCTTTGGAGTCATCAAGGATGCCCCTCCCCCGTGCCCGGGGGTCCCCAGCCCGCCTGCCTCGAACCCCTGCGCCGGCCAGTGGGTTGTTACACGGGCTGAGTACTGGGTGGCCACCCACCAGCCCACCCACCGGGCACCGCCCTCACGGCTCCGGCCGCTGCCCCTGCTCCGCCACCATGCGCGCGATGCCCTCCTCCAGGCTGAACACGCGCGCCGCGCCGTCCTCCGCCCCCGCCAGCACCAGCTTCCCGTCGGGGCTGACGGCCAGGTCCTGCACGGGGGCCTCGTGGCCCCTGAAGCAGGCGTTGCAGCGCCCGCTGCGCGCGTCCCAGGCGCGCACCGCGCCGTCCATGCACGCCGTGAAGACCAGCGGCTCACTGGGGTGCACCGCCAGTCTCGTGATGCCCGTTTGGGGGGGCGTGGGGTGGATGGGGTTGGGGGGTGGTGGCGGGGAGGGGGAGGGGAGTGGGTGGCCCTTCTCGGGATGCTGTCGACCTGAGCATGCATGCGTCTGCAAGGATGCGCTTCCAACCAAACCACAAGTGTTGTCCCGTGATGCACCTTCCCGTGCCGCCAGTCAGGCATGCTGTGGGCCGGGGTGTTGATCCCCTCCCGCCCCTACCCGTCCGCTCGCCGTGCTCGACGAGTCC
>NW_011934253.1:106849-110690 GCF_000733215.1 Auxenochlorella protothecoides
CGCGAACCCTCCCTAACCCACCGCCGGGTGCTGGCAGATGGCTCGCGGCGTGGCGGTGGCCAGGTCCCAGAAGACCAGCGCGCCGTCCAGCGCGGCGCTGGCCGCCGCGCCCGGCAGCGCCGGCACCCAGGCGACGGCCTCAACCCCCGCCCGCTCGCCCTGGTCCTCGTGACCGGGGCGGGCGGGGTCGGTGACCAGGGTCGCGCCGACGCGCCCCGTGCCCAGCGACACGACCTTGGCCGCGCCGTCCTCAGAGCCGGTGAGCGCCGAGGCGCCGTCGGGCGACAGCGCCAGGCACGTCACGCCTGCGGCGTGGAAGGGGTGGCCGGACACGCTGGCGGTGCAGGCCCCGGAGCGCGGGTCCCAGACGCGCAGGCTGGCGTCGCCCTCGCCGCCGGCGGTGACCACGGCGCGGCCGTCGGGGGTGAAGGCGCCGGCGGCCACAGGAGCGGTGTGCCCGGAGAAGGTGGCCATCCAGGCGCCGCGCCGGCCCTCCCACATCCATGCGGAGAAGTCGGCAGTGCCGGCCAGCACCACGTCGCCGCGCGGGTGCCAGGCCACCCACTCCACGGCGTCGCCGGGGCCGTCCAGGGTCTGCAGGCAGGCCCCTGTCTCCGTGTCCCAGACCTTCACCACGCCTGTGTGGAGTGTGGAGCGGGGTGCAAGGATGTCCTGGACGCGCCTGGGAAGGGTTGCGGGGGTCCACACCTGAGGGTGCCGTCGAGATGGCTCTTGACACCCCCCCAACCCATCGTCAAGCCCCACCGTCCATGCCGCCAGAGGCCAGGAGGCTGCCGTCGTGGTTGAAGGCCAGCGACGCCACGGTGTCCTCATGCCCGTCCAGCTGGAAGAAAGCGCCGCCAGTTTCCTCAAACGCATCGTGCCCTACCTGCAGGGAGCAGGGCGCCAGGCAGGGGCTGGGCACGGGGCGCATCCTGTGTCTGGCGGTGAGGAGGCGCACAGGCCGAGGGCCACAGCCATGCATCCGCTCGATCCAGGCCCTCCCGGGCGCTCTCCTCCCAGCACGCCTCACCCGCCACAGGAAGGCCTTGTCGTCCGCTCCCCCGGTAGCGACGAGGTCCTTCTTGGTGGGACACCAGGCCACAGCGTATACGCCATCTGCACGCGGCACGGAGGCAGGGTTGCACGCCCAGGTATGCCTCTCCCTGCGCAGACCATGTCAGCCCCAGCCCAGCTGGCCAATCAACGAGAGAATCTCAGGCAAACTCCACCGCCTGCCCACCTTGATGCCCCTCGAACGTGTGTATAGAGTCGTCCTCGTACTCTGCAGCATCCACGCCTGTGGAGCCCGCTTCGTCGTCGCTGGAGTCGGAGATGCCCCCTGCAGCAAAGGGCAGCGCAGGATGCTCGACTGCAAGATAATTTTGCACACAATATACATAATGTTCGTGCCTGCGCCTCAGGTACCTTGATCTCCGTCGTCAAGGTCATGGACCTCCTGGGCATCCCCAATGTCGCCCTCTGCGACGCCAATGAATTGTGCTTCCTCTGGTTCCCGCGCCATTTAATCAAGCGAGTTTTCATGTGCAATATGGTAATGGTGTACTATTCATGGTCTGCGGATGGTATGACCGTGGAGGTGCGCGGCATGAGGAGGAAGACCCGACAGCAAAGCATGCGAAACCTTCCACCGAGCATGTCAGCATCACTGTTACAATCACTGCGAAGGGGCCACCTGTTCTGACAGATTGCTTATCGGGGCATAATTATGAGGTCCTTTCTAGGCAGTGGTGTGTCTTTCTGCACAATACCCTGCTCCGTCGACGGTGGGTCCCGTCTCGGAACCGTATCCGGGGAGCGGCCCCCCCACCCCCTCCGAAGCACACTGTGTTCCCCTTAGCAGTACCCCAGAGACATTACCATGTACAGCGTCGCCATTCTCGGGGCATTGCTCGTCTTCCTGGGGTCGGAGAAGAGCTTCGTGCACTTCAGGTGGGTCTGCTCGTTGGGGGGGCCGGGGACAGGGACCAGGCATGGTGTCGGACGGTGTGGGTGACCTACAGCACCTGGCGTGCCCCATCGACTGGGGTTTGCAGCTGCCATACCATGCGTCGGGTGCCTTGGGTGGTCAGATCGCGGCATGGCGCTCGGCGGTGCGGAAAGTAGTTGCCTCATTGACAAGCGCCAGCAACCCGCCCTCGACGCTCACTCCTTGTCAGTCGCACCGCGCGCCGGGTGTTCTGGTACCTCCTGAGCTGCGCCCTGGGCCTGTGGCTGGTCCGTTGGCTGCAGACCCTGGAGGGGATGAGCATGCTCTGGGTCTTCCTGTCTGCGGTGAGGCTGCTGTTGTAGGGCAGGGTTGGCATGGTTACTGGCTTGCTAATAGTGTGACTTGCTGGCCCGCCGCTGGGGTTACCTGACCTCACTTGCATCAGCAGCTGGGCGATTCCGGACTCGCGCCTGAGGTCTGCCTCAATGGGCACCTTGATCCCCTGGCATCCTCTCCTCGTCGGAGATCGCTCATGGGCTGTGGTTTCGCAGGAACCCCAATCCCAGCCCGCCGCACCAAATTCCTCCCCATCCTCCCCTGCTTCCCCATGTCACTCTCACCCTGGATTCCCCTTCCCCCCAACAGGTCCTGGCTGCCTCGGTGGTGGAGGACGAGGTGAGCAAGGCTAGGGGCTTGGTCATCCTCGACAACGAGGCGTGCCGACGCCAGCGCGCCGCGCTGCGCACGCCCGCCGCCCAGGGCCTGGCGGAGCGGGTGATGGACCTCGTGGCAGCGGTGACCCGCGGCCAGGGCTACACTGCCGGCACGGTGCAGCTGTTGGGCGAGCTGCGCGGCACCACGCGCCGCCTCCGTGCGGGCCTGCACGCCGCGCTGGCCGGCGCCGGCGCCGACGAGCTCAACTACGTGCTCACCGCCGTCAACGCGCCCGCGCTGCTGGAGGTGGTGGCGCCGGAGACGGTCACCGTGCTGGTGCGGGGGCGTGTGGCGGCGCTGACCACCGTGTCGCGCTCCGTCCTGGTCGACGCCTTCCAGAAGCTGGGCCTGCGCCACCGCACGAGCCGCCAGGCCGCAGTGCGCGACGTGCTGCTGGCCACGCGGGGGCTGGACCTCACCCGCCTCAAGGCCTACATCGACGACGGCGGGGACTACCACTCCTGCTACAAGCTCATGTACAACGACCTGCAGGTGGATTGGTGGGGTGGGAGGAGGGGGGTGGGTGGAGGAAGGGGGCTGGGGAGGGGAGGGTCAGGGCTGATGCTCTACGGATTTGGGGGTCTCGCAAGCATGCATGGTCTTGGGAGTTGGAAACTCGTGGACGGGCATCCGATGGGGCGCTATGCAGATCGCGGGTAGGTACAACAGGACCGCGTCTCCCCCTCCCTGCCCCCCCACAATCCTCCCCGACCCCTCACACCCCTCACACCCCTTCCGCCTGCCGCCTGGTCCCAGGGTGAGCTCCAGCAGGAGGTGCTGGCGCACGTGACGCGGGAGGGGCGGCGCGTGGCGGCGGCCTTCGCACGGCACGCCGGCCCCTCGGCCCCGCCGGGCGTGGTGCTCAAGGTCCTGTCCGACGTGGACGACACGCTGTTCAGCTCCGGTGCGCACTGGCCGGCGGGCGTAGACGCGCGCTACCCGCGCAAGTGCTTCTACCCCGGCGCGCTGGCCTTCTACGCCGAGCTGGACCGCTGCTTCGCGGCGCGGCACGCCGGCGCCCTGGCCGCCGTGGCGCAGGAGCTGCAGCTGGAGGAAGCCGTGCAGGCCGCGCTGCAGGGGGCGGGGGAGGCGGGGGCGGGCGACGCGGGGGCGGGCGACGCGGGGCCCGGCGACGACACGGCCGACACCGCCTCGTCGAGACCGGCGCCGGGGTCA
>NW_011934253.1:111907-113003 GCF_000733215.1 Auxenochlorella protothecoides
CGCGGCCCTCCGCCGCCGCGCCGCCGGACGCCCTGCTGTTGCGGATCTCGGCGCCCACGGGGCCCGCCGCAGCGCTGGGGGCGCCCGCCGCCACGCCGCCCCCCGCCAGCCCCTTCACGCTGTCGCCCGTGCGCGAGGCTGGGCGGCGCCTGGCCCCCATCCGGCTGCCTGCGCGGGGCGGCCCCGGCGCGGGCTGGAACGACCCCTCCCTCTTCTCGCCCGGCCCCGCCGGCGCCAGCCCCACCGCGATCGACGAGGAGATGATGGCGCCGGAGGGGTCGCTGCTGGGGCCCGCGCCGTCGGGCGCGCGGGGCGGCGAGGCGACGCCGCCGCCGGCGCTGCCGCGCGCGCCTTCTTTTCGCTGGGGCGCGGCCCCGCGTCCGGGCGAGCGCCTGCACCAGGAGGGCAGCAACCTGGTGTTCCTCTCTGCCCGCCCCGAGTCGTACAAGGGCATGACGGAGTCCGAGGCGCACAAGCGCTACTTTGCGCCGGCGGTGGCGCGGCGCGACCTGGACACCTCCCCCTCCATGCTGCTGGGGTCGCTGGGCTCCGGCCCCCGCGCCCTGCTCTCCTACCTCCGCCTCCTGTCCCCGCCCGCAGAGGTGGTCACCCACGCCCCCGTCTCCGATGCGGCGGGGGTGGCCATGGCCCAGATGCTGGCGGCCAAGAAGCTGTCGCGCGCGCGCGAGTACGCGGCCATCTACCCCGAGGCCGCGCTCGTGCTCGTCGGCGACAACGGCCAGGGCGACGTGCTGTGCGCCGAGGTGCTGTGGGGCTCGCTGCGGCCGCGCGCCGAGGCGGAGCAGGACGCCGCAGCGGGGCTGGCGGCGGGCGACGGCGTGCGCTGGGGGCGAGGGGACATGCGCGCCCGGGAGGACGTGCGCGCGCGAGTACGCGGCCATCTACCCCGAGGCCGCGCTCGTGCTCGTCGGCGACAACGGCCAGGGCGACGTGCTGTGCGCCGAGGTGCTGTGGGGCTCGCTGCGGCCGCGCGCCGAGGCGGAGCAGGACGCCGCAGCGGGGCTGGCGGCGGGCGACGGCGTGCGCTGGGGGCGAGGGGACATGCGCGCCCGTAAAAACTTCGTATAGCATACAT
>NW_011934253.1:114392-130464 GCF_000733215.1 Auxenochlorella protothecoides
GGGCGAGGAGGGTGCGGGCAACGAGGCTGTGGACTCAGACGGCCCGTGCGACGCGCCGGCGGACGGGGCCCGGAGGGACAGCAGCCGCGCAGGACCGAAGTGCGCGGCGCGGCCGCCCGGCGCGCCACCCGGCGCGCCGCCCGGCGCGCGGCACGCCGAGGGCCCCTCCCGCCTCCTGGCCTGCTTCATTCACCGCGTCGCGCCGCTGGCGGGCACCTTCTCCATGCTGGCGGCGCACCCCGCGGACGCACCGCCCCCGCCCAAGGAGGAGCTGCTGCGGCGATGGGCCCAGCGCGACATCTACTTCCTCAAGACGCACGTCGGCATGGCCGCCCAGGCGAGGAGGGGTAGGGACGAGGCAAATCGAGGCTTGGATGTTTGTGAAGAAGGCTCCTGTGCACAGCGTGCATGGGGACTGCCTGGAGCTCCGACCCCGGGCGCATGCGCATGGCGCGTCGCCCATGCAGCCCAGTCTCGCTCCCCATTCAGGCTTTCCTCATGGGCCTGCTGGACGCGGCAGCCCTGCACCGGATCGCGAAGACGGCCCAGACCGACTTCGTGCGTATCTGGGGGCGATACGGAGGGCGCACGGCAGGTGAGACTGACTTGGGTGGGCGCGAGGTTTTGACATGCTGAGAAACGCTTGGAATGCCTTCCATTGCACGGACTCTGTGCACATAGCAGTTGGTGCCACCACCGGCCCTGGTGGCCATGCCTGAGCGCGTCTGCCGAGCTCCACCGCACCAATCGTCCACCCACCCCCAATGCCAGGTCGCAACCTGCCCCGGGCGATGAAGCGGCTGAATGCCGACATCGCACGCGTCAACCGCCTGCTGCCCGAGAGTCTGCAGCTGGAGGGGCTGGCATGGCCTCAAGCGGCCGCCTTCCACGAACCCCAGCCCTCGACGTTCTCCAGGACCTTCTCGCCCGCCATCTCGGAGGTCAGCTCGCGCCTGGCGGTGGCACCATAACACCCTTGGTTTTACGCCAGGGAAGGCTGAAGGGCATGCAGGGGAACACTGGCATGCGCCCCTCCATCCCTTTCAATCTTTCATTTTGACTAGAGTATTGGGGAACAGTTTTTTTATGGAGTTTTACTATCCCACCTTGTGGACTATTGAAGAATTTGGTGAGTGTACCAGCCCGTAGTTGGACATTGCGAGCAGCTGAGTGGCTGCCAGCCGTGGGCGCCAGGGATCCGCTGCACGCCGATTGACCAGGCGAGCGGAGGCACGCAAATGGCCTACATACCACCACGCCTGCCACTTTCAGAGAAGCACAATGTCGACATCACTCATATAAAGGTCACATGGCTAGCTTAGGTGTGCACTGCAGCTGTGCATGGGAGGCACAACTCACTTGCTCCACTGGCCCACGACACAATTACCTACGCTATCTCAGAAGGGGCCTCGGCGGTGAACGCTCGCCCCAGCTTAGGCAGAGGATACCAACATATGCTATATATATAGATGCTCTGCCATCGCTTGGCCGCAGAGACCATGGGAGGAGTGTGGCCTTCTCTGCGTCTCTGGCCCGTGGACACCAGGGCGTCGACAGCCACATAGGCGCCGAGCGGCCCTCTCCTTCCCCGCGCGAGCACACGGGCTCATCCCAGCGTTCTGCCTCGTCTGCTGGCAAAGAACCTGCTTCCTCCAAGAATAGTTATACCCGCAAGCTTCGAGGTGGGTATGGCAAAAGCCTGTGTCTGCTCTGCACGACAATGGTGACGTCCTGGCATTTCACATGCCACCTGGGACCCACAGTGGGTGTCCATTGCGTCAGACACCAGACCCTTCCATTCATGCACTCGAAAGCAGAGCTGTGCAGCAGTGGGCAGCTGGATGCGGCGTGCCGGCTGGCCGAGGAAGCCTGCGCAGGGGCCAACCCCCCCAGCTACACGAATCTACAGCATGTGCTGAATGCCACCCTGCAGGTAGCTATGTATGAGCGTGCGCTGCAATGCTTGTTTTCCAGTGGGAGATGGACGGTTCGTAGTTTGATGATGAGATCAGTAGTCGGCCAGCTATGCGCGGTTGCATCACCGTGTGCTTGCTGCAATCACCCCCTTGCCCCCCCCAAGCTCCCCTGATTACCCCATTCCCATCCGGTATTCCCTGCTTTCAACCAGGCACACTCGCCCTTCCTGGCGGTGCGCATCCTGCGTGCGATGTCACGGGCGGGGTACGCCCCCAACAAGGTCACGTACTGCGCCCTCATCGCGGCCCTGGGCAGGGAGGGGCCGCGCGGCGGCGAGGGCTCGGTCCAGGCATTCGAGCTGTGGAAGGAGCTGGAGGCCCGGAACGTCGAGCTGGACGCGGCCGCCATCCGCACAGGTGGGGGGGGAGCAGAGGTTGGGTGGTGGATGCCTGTTTGGCTGGTCAGGAATTCGATGGGAAGGGCCTCTTTGATTGGGAACCAAGGAGGGCAAATGGGGCTCAAGGCCAGGCTGCGACCTGCAAGGTCCCCGTTTCTCACGAAATGTCTGGCCTGCTGAGCTTCAGAGCACGCACACATGGACGTGTTTGGGCACAAACTCTCCACTCACACATGTACACGCTCCCTCGTCCTCCGATGCACACCAGGCATGAAGGCCTGCGTGGGCGTGGGCGACCTCCCCGCCGCCGAGGCCCTGCTCTCCGGCCTCCTCTCCGGCGCACACCCCGCCCCGCCCGACGCCCGCGCCTTCAACATCGTGCTGTCTGGCCACGCGCGCGCGGGCGACGTGGAGGGCATGGAGCGCACGCTGCGCGCGCTGTGCGCCGCCGACGTCCCCGCCAGCGACGTGACCTACAACACGCTGGTGGACGGGTACGCGCGCGCCGGGCGCCCCGCCGCCGCGCGCGACGTGCTCGCCTCGGCGGCGGCGGCCGGGCGGCGGCTGGGCGCGCGCCCGCACGCCAGCCTGGTCCACGCGGCGGCTGCGGCGGGCGACGCGCCCGCGCTGGGCGCGGCGCTGGAGGCCATGGCCGTGGGCGGCCTGCCCCGCGACGCCATGACCTGGGGCGCGCTGGTGGGCGGCGCGGCGGCGCGCGGCGACCTGGCGACGGCCCGCGCCGACCTGCGCGAGATGCTGGCGGCGGGGCACGCCCCCAGCCACGCGCTCTTCAACGGCCTGCTGGGCGCGTGCGGGGTGGCGCGCAGCCCCGGCGCCGCGCGCGAGGTGCTGGCCGACATGCGGCGCGCAGGGCTGGAGCCGCGGCGCGACGCCTACCTGGCACTGGCCTCGGGCCTGGCGCGGGTGGGAATGTGGCACGCCGTGCTGGACACCTGGTCCGAGCAGCACCGACGCGGCGTGGCGCCCGACGTGCGCATGCACACGCTGCTCACGCAGGCCTACGGCCGCGTGGGCCGCCTGCAGGACGCCGCGCGCCACTACGAGGCCGCGCTGGCCCCGGGGTCGGCGGGCGGCGGCGGCGGCGCGGCGGCAGGCGCCGCTGGCAGGGGAGCGGCGGCGGCGGCGCCGCCCTGCGCTCCACTGCCGCGCGGGCCGCGCGGCATCCCCGTCGTGGACCTGGCGCCGCACAACGCCATGGTGGACGCGTGCGCGCAGTGCGGGGACCTGGCGCGGGGCAGAGAGGTGCTGCGCGCGGCCGTCGCCGCCGCCCGCGCCGCGGGCCGGCCGCCGCCCGTGGAGGGCTACGGCGCGCTGGTGGCGGGGCACGCACGCGCGCGCGACGTGCGCGGCGCGGTGGCGCTCGTCCGCGCTTTCCACGCCGGCGGCGGCCGCCCCGACGCGCAGATGCTGGACACGCTGGCTACGCTGTGCGTGCGCACGGGCGAGTTCCGCATGGGCATGCAGGCCCTGCGCGCTCTGGAGCGCATGGGCGTGGAGGTGGACAAGTCCAAGTACCGCCAGCTGCTGGAGGGCGGCGGGCGCGGCGCGGGCGAGGCGGGGCAGGCCGCGAGCCGGCCCCTGCTGGCCAACGAGCACCTGGAGCGCCTCAAGTTCTGGCTAGGCCTGCCCAACAACTACTATGAGGGCGGCTGGGGCGGGGCGCGGGGGGGCGGCCAGGAGTAGGCGACGCTGGTGCCTGCCTGCATCTGTGCTCCACCCTACATGCTGCGGTTTCAAGCGCTGTGCACGCTGGCTCGAAGGTTTTCGTGAAGAATGCTCATGACATTGTGTAGAATAATGCAGCAGATACATCGGCGGGCAGGAGGGGGGGGTGACTGTGAGCATGTCATCAAGCGAGTCCATGTGGAGTGCAGTGTCAGCCAAGGCATCATATTGGAGCGCTCCACTCCGCAGCACTTCCCAGCACAGGACAAAAATTCTTCTCGTGCCCCGTCGCCAAAGCGGCAGTGGAGGCAGGAATGCAGGTGGGACGGTGCCCCTCACGGCTCCAGGGCATCACCACCCGCCCCTCATGGCAGTGCCTCGGCTTCACCGCACCCCCCCCAGCTCCAGCTGATTGAGCACGGACACCACATCATCCATGGAGAAGCCGTAGCTGTTCAGCTGGCGAAGGAGCTGCTTGCCGTTGCACATGCCGATGCCCAGCTCGTCGCACAGCGCTGCGCGGCGCCGCACCGTCGCCGCGCTGTTTGATCCCTGCGGGCCCCAGCAGGGAGTGCACTGAATGGCTCAGAGGGGACGGAAAGGGAGGGTGCCTGCGGACCAGAGCCCGGCAGTGGGGGGATTTCGATTCGAATTGATCCATCGACCCACCTCCGCCCGGGCCCCCGCAGCAGGGCCAATGCCGCTGGCGACCAGGCCCAGCGCCTCCAGCCGCTCCCTCGTGAACGCAGTGCGCTCGGGCGAGCTGGGCCTGGCCGCCGCCAGGGCCAGGCGCAGCGCCTCTGGGCTGGCATGCTCCACCCCGACGTTGCCGACCTCGTGGCACCTGGATCGAAGAGGAGCGTGCGGGGCAAAGCATTCTGTCATGTTGTCATCGTGTGGCACGGGGAGGCGCCCACGGGGAGGGCGGCGAGGGCGCACGACCCTCGCGCCGCAAGGCCAGCGCACATCCTCGCGGCAGCTGACCACCCACAGAGCCCCTGGCTCACGGCGTGGCAGAGAGAGAGGTGCAGTGGCGGACGGGGAGGAACGCGTGCCATGGCTCCTCCAGCAGCTCCTCCAGCGCATTCCGCGCCTGGCGCCCGGCAACGTCTGGGTCGGTGAGGATGGTAGCCGCGTTCCCCGCCGCGCGCAGGGCTGCGAGCGTGGGGCTGGGAATGGCGGAGAGCGCCACCGTCGCCGAGCCCAGCACGATCACCTGGCACAGCGATGTGGTGTGGGTCCGGGCATTGGCATGGCCGCCGGGGCGCCGATGTTGTCCTTGTACAATCGGTTCGGCCCGCGCATGCACACCTCCACACCCGCACCTTTGCCTGGACGGCTCGGAGCAGGGCTCGCCTGTCATTGGCGCCCTCCACCACGACCACGCGTTCGTACTCTGGGATGCCGCCCTCCGACACGGGACTGGTGCACCTGGTCACCAACCGACACCTCCGTGCAACGCATGTGGGAGTTGCACGAGCAGGAAAGAAAAGAGGCTTTTGGAATGGTGCTCTTGAAGCCTGAGTCGTCGTGGATGCCCTGCACCATGGTGCAGAGAGGTGCATTCGTGCACACCTGAGTGCGCAAGCAGCACCGCCCTGCGAGCTCGACTCAGGTGGTGATGGCCGGTGGCATGACAAGAGGACGTCAATGGGTCAGCTTTGACCAAATTTCTACTGCATGCAGTGCTAGATCGACATGGTCGGATTGGAAGTGTAAATTCGATCATGCGCGCTGGAATTGCTGTGGGGCGCGCGCCCTTGACACTAGAGCAAAGTGATGTTCCGAGATCGACCCCTGCACCCATCGGCCAAGCCTGGGCTCGCATGGAGCATTTGGGCATGACTTGAGTATAAAACAGCATTTGGAGGGCGCGGGGGCGGTGATCATGTCGTCGCTGCACTGTGCCCAGCGTGGCTCGGGCGTGCTCAATGTGGCCTTTAACCAGGACAACACCTGTGTCGCGGTGGCGGACATGAGCGGCCTGCGCGTGTTCAGTCTGGAGCAGCATAAACGTGCCTTCAGACTCGACATCGGGGCCATCGGGTGCGGGCGAGGGCCGGTATAGTGGTGCCGTCTTGGACGAGGTTTCCCATTGGTTGGAACCACAGTCGCCGAGGGGTATGCATCTTCCTGCGGTTTTGAGGGCCCGGATCTCCAGGCCGGGTTCACATGCAGGGCATGGAAAGCACATGGACAATTGATCTGCGATTTGTCTGAGAGCATCGTGCGTGATTGGTGCGACTGCCACATGTCCCCCATCCCCATGCAGACTGGCGCAGATGCTGTTCTGCACCAGCCTGCTGGCCTATGTGGGTGCGGGGGAGCAGCCCACCCTGAGCCCACGCAAGCTGACCCTGTACAACACACACTCCAACGCCGCCATCCAGAGCCTCTCCTTCCCCTCCTCCGTCCTGGGGGTCCACCTGAACCGCAAGCGGTGCGCTGTGTGTTGTCCTGGCTTTTGGATCATTTCTTGATGTTCCCCCGGCCCTGCATCCAGCTCACCAAGCTAAACTTCTTTGATCCCTGTGCTTGGGTCTGGTTCTGAGGGCCCACCGTCCTAGCGAGCCGCCCAGTAAAGCACATCTGCACCTCCTGCCTCACCAGGCTGGCGGTGGTACTGGAGCGCCGGGTCCTGCTCTATGTGCTGGAGACGCTGGAGCTCCTGCGGACAATCGACACGGCACCCAACCCGGAGGTAGTTGCGGCGAGCTGAGGGGCAGGCGCTTCACTGACGTGGGCACATTGCGTCGGGCATGTCCCGGCACCATCAATCTCACCCGCGCCCGCCGCACCTGTGCCAGGGGGTGGCCGCGCTGACGACGTGCCATGAGCCCACTTGCCAGCTGGCGGTCCCTGCCGGCGGCGAGCCTGGGGCGGTGCGCGTTTACGACGCAGCCTCCGGCAGCGGCAGCGTCCTCGGCGAGCTCCGGGCACACCGCTCGCCGCTGGTGGGTGGCGGTGGGGGATGGGAATGGAGAGCCTTAGTGGGGACCGGGAAGGGGCCGGACAGAGGCATGGCGTCAGGGGGACTGGGGCGCCCCGTAGAGGAGCTGGCGCAGCATGGGGACGGCATCGTGCTGTGCGATTCCGGCACCCGACCGCAGCCCCCTTACCCCTCATGCGATGGGGCCCTGGGCCCATTCCCAGCTTGTAGTGTGACAGCCCTCCGCGCCCACCCCCCCAGAATCCCCCCATCCCGACTCCCCAGGCAGTGCTGGCCTGGAGCGACACGGGCTCGCTGCTCGCCTCAGCCTCACAAAAGGGGACGGTGGTGCGTGTGCATGCCCCCGCCTCGCCAGATACCGTGCACTCCTTCCGAAGGGGGTCCACGCCCGCACGCATCAGCGGCCTGGCCTTCGCCCCCTCCCCAGTCCAGCCGGCGCTCCTGTGTGTGGCCTCGGACCATGGGACTGTGCACCTGTTCCGCATCACCCCCCAGTTGGAGCGGTGAGTGGCAGACGCTCCTGGGAGGGGGAGCCAGGCCGAGAGCAGTGAGGGGTGTATCCATGCAGCGGGTGCGCGCTTGTGTTAGCCAAGGGGCGCGCAAGGAATACACCCAGAGGGCATGCTTGCAGGTGACAAATCCCCATCTTCCCGGGGGAGGCTGGGCCATGACATGAAATACCATCAGTAACCATCCCTCGTTCCGCACAATCACACAGGAAATCCAGCACTGCAGCAGCAGCGGCGGTCATCTCCTCCGTCCTTCCGGCCACCATCGCGCGAGCGGTGGAGCCCACGCGATGCCTGACGACCATCCGGTTGCCTGGCCGGCCGGCAGCGTCCGTCTGCAGTCTCACCACTGTGGATGGGGGGTGCGTTGGTGCAGGAGTGGGGGTCACCTGGCTCGGTGGGCATCCATGCAAGGCGCATGGCAGGCCCCTTTACCCCCCCAACCCCTTTGCACCATGCCATTCAGACCACTCAGCACAGCATCCTAGTCTGCTGCACAGGGACGAGGGCTCTGGGCCTGCTGACAATGACTGGCTAACACTAGTGGTGGCCACCTCCAGCGGCATCCTGTACAGCTACAAGCTGGAGGGGGTTGCAGAGGGCAATGTCAAGTCTTTCCTGGAGGGAGAATGGTTCTTGTAGCAGAGGCTTTGCTGGTGAAGGCATGGGCGCCTTGTCTTCGACGTTGCACATTTTGTACAGAGAGTCAGCATTTGGTATACGCCCAGGAAAGCATGGCATTGCGCTTCGCGACAAAACTCTCCCCGTGCCCCCTCCCAAACAGCACGGTGGGCCCGGTACAGGGCATCCTCGATTTGCAGTGTGCAGGATTTGGCTTGGGGTGTTGCACTGCGAGAGGAGGACATCCCGCATTCCCCCCTTTGGCTCGGCCCTCCTCGCAGGCCAGGCTCGCACACGCCCACCCGACAGTTGTACGGGCCGCGAGTAGACCAGTGGCCGCCATGGTCGCGAAAGCGGGCTCATCCTTGGGGTATGTGGTTTACCGCCTGGGTTTTGCGCTCAGGGAGACGGGCCAGGCGCTAGACAGGGTTGGCAGCAGGCTGCAGGGGAGCTACGCCTTCCGCGAAGAGCGTGAGTAATCGATGGATGTCTGCGTGTGGCGAGGCTACGTGCATGCTACTAATCCAGATCGCCCTGCATCGGATGTGCCATCAGGTCTGGGGAAAGCATGTGTGCTTGGATGCGTCGTCCTCACTCCCGCACCCTGTCACACCCCCCCTGCCAAACACCCGTTGCGTGCAGTCAACCGGGCGAGGCCCCTCCAGAACCTCTTCAACCTCAAACCCTCCCTGGGCACCGACGCCTTTGTCGCGCCCAATGCCTCTGTCATCGGCGACGTGACCCTGGGCCCCCGATCCTCCGTCTTCTATGGGTCGGTGCTGCGGGCAGACTCCGGCAGCATCAAGGTGGGGGCAGGGACCAACATCCAGGACGGCTCCCTCATCCGCACCGCCCCCCAGTCCATCGACGAGCACGCGGCGGACACGACCATCGGCGCCAACGTGACCATCGGGCACCAGGTGTCCATGCATGGCGTCACCCTGGAGGACGAGGTGCTGGTGGGGATGGGGGCCGTCCTCTCACATGGCACAGTGGTGAGTGTGGGGTGCCACCCCTCGCACCAGGCATGGCTGCAGCCTGCCGCCGGGGCTTTCTGTGCCTGGCCAGGGGCTGGGGAGGGTGTCTGCTCCGCAGCAATGCACACATAGACCATATGGGTGTCACATCACTTGCCTCACCAGCGGTCAAACTGTGTCTGAGGTCGCTGGCAGACCTTGGTGTTGCCCTGAGGGGAATCCGTGGCACCCTGTGCATGTGTTGCCAGCTGGGGTCTGTCCCACCCACCCTACAAGGGACTGAGTGCATCTGCACACCCTCTGCCCCACCTCATTCCTCCACGGCCTCAGGTACGCAAGGGGGCCATGGTGGCAGCTGGAGCGGTTGTGCCCCCGGGCACAGAGATCCCTGCTGGTCAAATTTGGGGAGGCAACCCCGCCCGCTTCTTGAGGGACCTCAAGGACAACGAGAGCTCATTCCTGGCAGGTGTGGCATGCAGGAGATGTGATCGCCTGGGGGTGGCAGGCTGCCCGCAGCCTCCAGGACACAAATTGACTGTATCCGTGTCCGAAAACAGCTATAATGTGCTGGCAAGCTGTTGAGGTAGGTCCCAATGCAAAGACTTTTCCCACACCCGACCTTGAGCAGAATCTGCGGAGCACTACGTGAACGTCGCCAAGAACCACATCAAGGAGAACAGCGGCTCTCTTGAGAATGTGGCACGAGCTCGTGGACTGGCCTGAAAATGAAGCAAATTGTTGTAGAATGCCCAGAACGGACGTGGGGGGGGATGGCCCAGATGGAAACGAGCGCGCCCTGAAGTGGGGGCTTCGCAAGTCGGGACAAGTCGCACCTCATCTCTACAGCAAGAACATCCATACTTCGCATCGATTTCGTTCACCGTGCAATAATCTTGATTTTTATGACTCTTGCTGGGATGATGCCAGCGTAAATCCAGGGTCATGCTCCAAGGGCTGCAGTCTCTGCGGGAGGCAGTTGCGGACGGAGTGCAGGTCCTTCGCCAGCAAGTGGCAGTCGAGGCAGTGGATGCTGCTCAAGTGGTGCGCACGTCGGTATAGATCTTGTTGGATCACCTTTTTCCCTGCCAGAGATATTATTCATTGGGCTTGCTCCCCCGCAGGGCAAGAATCTGGCCAAGGTAAAGAGTTCAAGGGACCCACCGCCAGTGCGCTCAGCCAGAGCAAAGACTAAGGTAGAGCTGAGGTGGATGGGCGAAGCATAGGTGCAGATGTTGCAGGAGGTCTGTCTTGGAGGTTGTGCGCTCAGCACCAACTTGTTGCTCTTGACCTCAGGCTGCACCCTCACTGGAGGCCTGGGATGTCGGAGGCTTTTCACTCGAGCGAGCCGACTCACAGGAATCCTCAAGGTGTGCTGTAATTTTTCCATTGTGATGGATCTGCAAGAACAGAGTTTCTGCGTTCGGCATTGTGGACATTGGCATGGGTATCGTCGAGCGCCCCAGAGCATCCCTGCTCGAGAGCTCCTGACCCAAGGCACCCCTCCCATGAGCCCGCAGCTTGTCAAGTGCTGATGAAGAGACTGGGTCAAAGCCGCTCAGTAATCAGCATGCCCTGCAGAGCGCCAGAGACATTCTCTCGGCCTTGAAGTCTTCCATACCCTCCACGGGGATCCCGTCCTTGCCGGTTGGGACATCTGGCACCCAACCAGCATCCCCTGGGTCCAAGCCTCTCAATCATGTCTCTGGATTAGAAGGAGCCTCTACCCCTGTTGCTGGCGAGGATGCTGCCAAGACGAGCGGGGCCCTCTCCAATGCCGAAAGCTTAGAGACAGATAGGCCGCATGTTGGGCATGATGTGCCAAAGACCTCTGAGCTGCTCAGGACTTCACCTGACTTGAGTACGGAATTGGCTCTGCCTGCCTTTTCTAAAGTCAGTCCTGCTTCAGACCTGGAAACCATGCTGGCTGAGCTGGGAACCAGACTGCAATCCCTGGAGGACCAGGTGAGGGGAGGTTGGACTCTGTGCCTTGAGACGTACATTGGTCAGGTGTTGGCATGCCATGGAGTTACACAGGCCTTCACATTCAGTCAACGTCGTTATCCTCGTCAGTGTGTGGTCCTGCTCTTGGCAAGGCTCACACCCGTCTTTGTCCCTGCTGAGCCAGCCGCTCAGTCCTACCGTCAGATATCTGGTCCCATTCCTGCAGTCCGCAGAGCAGGAGGCTGCAGTGCAGGAGGCCCGTATGGCCAGAGCCCACGCCGAGGCCCGCTGCAGCACCCTGGAGCAGGAGCGGGCCTCGGTGCAGAGGGAGGCTGCGGAGCTGGCCGCCCAGGTGGAGAGGCTGACCAATCAGGCGAGCGCCAACGAGAAGGAGATGGCCGTCCTGCGGCGAGGCATGGCCACGCAAAAGGAGCGGCAGCAGGGGGCGGAGGAGGCGGCCCGCCAGGCCTCACTCGCGGCCACCTCGGTGATGCGTGAGCGGCTGGCGAGCCTGGAGTCGGCCCTCGAAACGGCCCTTGCGGAGGGGCGTGCGGCTGCTGAGGCCGTGCAGGTGGCTGCGGCAGCGACCGAGGCCGCAAAGGCGGAGGCGGGGGCCAGCACGGCGGCACGCTTGCAGGCCGAGGCGGGGCTGCGAGAGGCCCAGCGTGCCCAGCGTGAGGCTGAGTCCCAGGCCAAGGTGTGTCTGTAGGTTGCTGGGCGCCGGGGCTCCAACACATGCCTGTGCCATGCCCGCCCGACCACCCCCTCGATGCAAAACCTACAACCTATCAGAGCCTGTGTGCTCTCGCTGTGCGCGCCTCGCCCTCCTCTCAGCACTTTCTCATAGATCCTGAGACATCCACCTCCTCCTCGCGTAGGCTGCGCTGCTGGAGGCAGAGGCCGAGCGTGCACACCGGGCTGAGACAGAGGATGCCGCCCGGCAGCTTCACGAGGAGGCGGCACGGAGGAGCAAGGCATTCCACAATGCAGTGGCCGCTGCAGTGCAGGAGCAGCAGCAGGCCTGGGAGATGGAGAAGGCGGCTCTCCGAGACAGGTGGCTGGGCTTGTTTGGCATCACCTGCGGAACACCTGCAGACTTCCCGCTGACCGAGCGCCATGGCACATCACACTCTGTCGGGGAAGGTGTGCTTCTCAACCAATGCCCATCCTCTGCCATGTGCAACAACCCGCTTCACCATTCCCCCCCACACAGGGTGGAGACCCTGGAGGCGACCGAGCAGGCAGCCCGGGCGGAGGCAGAGGGGGCACGGTCAGATGCCGAGGAGCTGCGTCGGGAGCTGGCAGATGCCAATGCCGCAGCGGACGCGCGCAGCCGGGGATGGGACGCGCAGGCGGCGCAGCATGCGGCGCAAGATGCCGTGCACGCTGCCCACGTGCGTCAGCTGAAGGAGGAGCTGGCCGCGGCTAGGAGGGCTGCAGAGGAGGCCGCCCGGGCTGCGGAGTTGGCCTGCCGGGCGGCCGAGGCCAGGGCCGAGGGGGCCGCCGCAGAGCTGGCCAAGGCTGCGGAGGATGCGCGGCGGTCCGCCGCACTGGCATCAGAGGCCGCCGACCGGAGGGCAGAGGTCGCGGAGGGCCGATTCGCCATGGCTCAGGTTGCGGCCGATGCAGCGACCGCTCGTGCTGAGGCGGCCGAGAGACAGGTGAGCCGCGGACCAGGGCTCTTTTGGCCGTCCAGAGTCGGAGTCAGGCAGCACTTCCTTGGGGGTAGGGTCAATGCCTCTGGCATGAGCTCTCAGTAGCTCCTCAAAGATGCACCACCCCTCTCCTTCCCATCCCCATACCATCTCTGGCCCCCCCCCCGCAGTGCTCGGAGCTGCAGGAGCGGTTGGAGTCACAGGCTAAAAGCCCTCCTGTCCAGCCTGCGCCCCCTGAGAGCCACGGCCTGACGGGGCTGGGCCTCGGTCCCGCCGCCCTCGATGCCCTGATGAGCGGCGGCACGAGCGCGGCGACCGAGCCCGGGGCGGCGCTGCGGGGCTCCCGCGTCCGTGGGACGGCTGGCCGGCCCCTGGCGGGGAGGATGAGTCCACGCACCTGGATCGTGGTGCTGTACGTCGCCGCCCTGCACCTGGCCTACCTGGCCGCGCTGCACAACAGCGGGGCTGGCTGCCTGGGGGCGGACGCAGGCCAGCAGCTGCCTGGTTGAGGCACACCCTGTCCTGCTCCTTCCCCGAGGATGTAAATTGACTCTGACTCCTGAGGGAGGCTGTGCCGAGGGGGCCGCGCGCGTGTTAGATCCGTATCGGCAGCTGCTGGGGATGCGGCGATTCGCATCCGTGTTTTCGGACTTTCCAGAGACAGCACTTTCAACGTGTTTTTCCGCAGCTTCCGTTCCGCGACCTGAGCCTCGGAGCCGATATGCCTCGTCGGGATGTGGGGGCAGCAAACAATCACAACATCCTGCTTGGTAAGCAGCCGAGAATCGGGAGGCGTTTTCTGGCGGGCGAAACCCCTACGACAACAGACAGACCACCTTTGAGAGACCTCTCACCTTAGGTTCCCGAACGGCAGCAAACCAGTTCCCATCATATATATTTGGGAAACAATCAGCCCTCTACACGACAGCACAGCCGACCGGCCGCGCGTGAGTGTTGGATGATAGAGAACCAACAGCTGTGTGAGGTGGATGGAGTCCAGTCGACCATGGGCTCCGAGCGTTTCGGCATGCTGAGCTCCCCGAGCCTGACGCTCAGCGACATGAGCACAGACACACCACGGAACCCCGTGGAGGCGGGGGCTTCCCCCTGGTTCCTCCCCCCGGTGTCTCCCGGCAACCACCGCCGAACCAAGAGCAGGGCCGGGCACATTGGCCACCGCCAAAACTCACTCACCGAGTCCAAGGTCAGCCGGTGCATGCAAAGGGGGCCTATCTTGTGCGGGGTTGTGGTGTTTTCTTGGAGACTGGCAGCTGTCCTGTGGTGATCTGCGCAGTGAGGGCGCAGATGCTGTTCTGAAGCCACTGGGTTGCTGAACATCAGCATGAGCGGGACAGGCGCCAGTCCCATCTTTGCAAGCCTGCGCCTGCGGCGCAGACCCTTCTCGCCCCCCTCCCCCACGATACTCCCCAGGTGCTGCTCGTCACCGAGGCGAAGCGCAGCCACAGCGTGATCAACCCGGATCTGTTCCAGTACCACAACCACTTTGAGTTCCTGCGCCTGATTGGCAAGACCGCCACCAGCGAGGTGTTCTGTGTGCGCCACCGCGCTTCCGGCGAGCTGTTTGCCGTCAAGCGCTCCCGGCGCCGCTTCAGGTCCAAGATGCAGCGGGAGCGGTGCCTGAGGGAGGTGCGGGCCGTGGCGGCCCTGCCCGCGCACGCCAACATCGTGAGCCAGTACCGCGCCTGGCAGGAGGGCGGCCACTTCCACATCCAGATGGACCTGTGCCAGGGCGGGACCCTGCTGGAAGCTCTTGGGCAGGTGGGCGAGGGGCCAGGGCATGTATGGAGCAGGCCCGGGAGGGCCTGGTGTGGGCATGCGCGTGACATCACACATCCTCAGCCATGCCGCCCCCTGCCCGTCTCGACACGCAGAGCCATCGCATGGACGACGCCGCGCTCTGGCGCGTCGCCGCCGACGTGGCGGCCGGGCTCGCTTTCCTGCACGAGTCCGGCATCCTGCACCTGGACATCAAGCCAGAGAACATCTACCGGGATCTTGGTGGGGCGTGGCGTATCGGCGACTTTGGGCTGGCCGTGGCCAACGAGAGCCGGGTGGGTGAAAGTGAGGGTGCCGAGGCTGGGGAGAGGTTCCCACCTGGGTGGGGAGGAGCTGGGTCGTGAGCAATCTTGCCGGTGGATGGATGCGTGCCAGCACCTGTCAGGGTGTGCTACCCTGTTGGCAACTGCGCGCTGCCATGTGGCGCTCCTCGCAGCGATTCGACCCGTTCCCTTCCCCTTCTTCACCATTCACCGCAGGACTGGGAGGAGGGCGACGGCGACTGCGTGGCGCCCGAGCTGCTCAATGGCGCTGAGCCCGGTCCCCCCGCCGACATGTTCAGCCTGGGGGCCTCCCTGTACGAGTGCGCGACCGGGAGGAAGCTGCCGCGAAGCAGGGGCGCCACGGCCGGGCCCGACCCCGCCCTGGCCGCCAGGCCCCCGGCCTTCCTGGGCCTGCTGGGGGCGCTGCTGGCCGGCGCGCCGACCTCCCGCCCCTCGGCCGCGCAGGTCCTGTCCTTTGTCCGGCGACAGGCCGGAGAAGCGGCGGACGGGGGGGCGGTGGAAGGGAGTGCCAGCCGTGCCTCCGCCAGCGTGCCAGCGGTCCCCATGGGGGAGATCGCGGGCATGCCCACCAGCCCGCCCTCCCCAGTCTTCGCCATGTGCGACCTGTCCTCCCGCGCAGCGGCCGCCGCGGCGGGGTGCATGGCGGTGCGCTCGCTGTCGCCCCCCCCCTCAGACTTCTCCTTCACCGGGGTGGGGGGGGCAGGGGCAGCAATCCACACACAGCGCACCCCGGGCGCGCCGCGCCGCGGCGCGGCCGCCGAGCGCTGGCAGCCGGCGCTGTCCCCGCTGCTGTCCGAGGGGCGGCTGACGCCCGGGTCGGGCGCCGCGACGCCCAGCCCGCGCGCGGCCGGCGGCCCGGTGCCGCACTGCACGCCCGTGCTGACGCGGGCGAGCCGGCGCCCCGCCCTGGCCCCGCTCCAGCTGCCGCGCGGGGGCGCGGGCGGCGCGGACTCACCCCGCTGCGCTTCTGCGGGGCCAGCCGCGCCGCCGTCTGCCGGTGCCGGCTCGGCGCACCACCCCGACTCCTCCTCCGGCTCCTTTGTGCTGCGCCGGCGCGAGCTGCCCTCCCCCGACTCCTGCGACGCCTGCTCCGACGCCTCCTTCAGCTGTGACACGGGGACCACGCTGGGCGGCGGCGGCTGGGGCGGCCACGGCGCCGCCTCGGAGCTGGACTTTGTCGACATCGCTGCGTCCTCTCCCCAGGCCTCCACCGCACGGCCCCGCGCCTCAGGGGCTGAGGACCGGGACGCGCTCAGCGACCGGGGGTCGCCCTGGCGGGGCGGGCCCGTCGAAGACGGCTCCTCCAGCATGCCTGGTACGAGGGTATGGGTGTGGTTT
>NW_011934253.1:131351-226558 GCF_000733215.1 Auxenochlorella protothecoides
GCTCCAGCATGGCGGGTAAGGGGGGATGGGTGTTTTTGGGGGGGGGGGGCCTGGATGAATGGGGCGGGGAGTGGGGGAATGTTTGGGGTGATGAAACGACGGTGGGAAGCGGCCAAGCCTGGAATGAGAAAAGCCGGATGCTCTGAGTCAGGTCGGCGCTGCCCGCCTGGCGCAAGCGTCTGGGGCGTCGTCTGGCGAGGGCCGTCTGGGCACCTTGGCTCTGGTGGGGCGCGTCCATGACCTCCCCCTCACTCTCGCCCCCCCCCATGCACATGCACAGTGTCTCCGTTTGAGTGCATTGAAGTGCAGGACGGCATGTACAGCCCCCCGGTGCATCCCAGCCGGAGGCAGAGCGGGCAGGGGTGGCCGGGCGAGGCTTACACCTGCGAGGCCCGCCCCGCCTTCTTCCCCGCGGTGCCCACCCCACCCCCCTCCTCCCTGGCCTGGGACCTGTACGCCTCGCCGGAGTTCCTCATGCAACTCGCGCCGGGGAGCGCGGCGGGCAGCGCCCCCACCCACCCCAGGGACAAGGGTGCGTGATGTGATGTCTGCTGGTGTGTGTGCATGTCGGCGGGGTGGGACGGGGAGCTCACCGCCCTTGATGGAGTCATCGACGGCGCTGCGGGGTTGCATGCCCTGGCATGGGCATGCATGCCCTGGCATGGAGGGCAGGCGCTGGAATGGCATGCAATCTGTGCGGCGTCAGCGTCGGTGTGTTTTTCTCCTGTTCACTCCCGCAGACCCGCACGCCGGCCTTCCCAGGGCACAGTCTGCGCCGCCTCCGCTCACCCCGGCCCTCCCCCACTCTCGCCTGCTTCGCAGAGGTGGGCCAGCGCACCTTCTCGCTGCGCCGCTTTCCCACCCTGGACACCATCGGCGCGCTGCACCTGCCGGAGAAGCCCACGGACGCGTCGGAGTCGCTGGCGAGCACGCGCGAGGCGGGGCAGAACCCGCGCCCGCAGCTGGCCTCGCGCCGGCCCCTCCTGCACAGCCTCTCCTGCGAGGTCAGCCCCGCGGCGCACCAGCACACCAAGCAGTTTGCCAGCCTGCCGGGTACCCCGGCCTGAGCGGCGGTGCCGGCGGACCCGCGCTGTTTCCTCGTGGGGCTGTTCCCTCGGCGCGTCGGCGGCCCGCAGCGTGTCGGCGGCCCGCAGCGCGTCGGCGGCCCAGGCGCGCGCCCTGGGCCGGACCCTACCGGCACACCCTAGCTCGCTCCTGCCAAGAGACCCACCCAAAGGCCTTCTCGACGCACTGTACCATACATCTGGGGTGAGCCACGCCGCCCACCCCATCTTTTTCGGATGCCCGCCAGCCGAACAGGCTGCTTCCCTGGGCGCCCAGCATGACTTCTCCCATCCCCAGGCCCGGCAGGGGTCTGAATCCCCGCTGCCCGGCCAAACGCGCCCCCGCGCCCCCTTGCCCCCCCAGATACCCTGCATGCCCCTGCCTGCCTCGCCACACCCCACCCCTGCTTGAACCTCGCGTTGTATTACATGGTCACGTGCGCCGTCATCGGTAGGGCCAGGTCTCGTCCTCGGGGCCGGCGTGGCCGTGCGCCAGGATGCGGCTGGGCTGGGAGCCGCCGCTCAGCCAGGCCCAGCGCTGCGGCGGCCAAACCACCGCCAGGGCACGGCCGTCCACCAGGGCCAGCGGGACCGGGCCCCACTGATGAGAATCGGGGGGCCGGGGCCGGTCGCCACTGGCTCCCTCGCTCTCCAGCCAGCAGCGGCCCTTTTCCAGGGGGAAATGGAGGGGCGGGTGAATCAGGCTGGGCGCTGGGAACGTGGGCCACAAGATTCTCAGAAACCCTGGGAGCGCTGCAGCCATGATAAGAAAAATGCACGGAGCGAGTCGCTCTGCTGAGAGAGCACAAGTGCCTGCACCACGGGTGGGAAGACAGCATGCGTGGAGTGATTCAAACTCACCGCTGGCATCTTCAGGACAGAGCTGGAGGAGGGGACAGGGCGGAACCAGTCCCCCTCCACCGCCACCACCCTCCGCAGCAGCGTAGAGTCGGGATCGGTGGGGGACCTGCGTGATTGAAGGGGGGCAGGGCTTGGGGTGGCTGCAAGGGACACTCCAGTGTGACACCCCGCCTTGGCACAGCCCACCACCTCCGAGGAAGAGCTCACGTGAAGACCGCCACGCTCCCCCGACTGTAGCGGTACAGGCGGGGGCTCAGCTTGTCGACCAGCAGGAGCCGCTTGGGCCCAGCCCCTGACAAGCCGACCGCGTCATCGGTGGCCGGTGCGAGGGAGACGAGGGAGTCGTTCACCGCTACACCGATCGGCACCCACCACAGGACGGGAGGCACCCTGGCCAACCATCCCGCCATGTGATAATTACGATGCCAAGGTACGTGGCAGCATCATGCATTTTATCTTGATGGGTCGGCGAAGATGTGGCAGGGCTCCAGGTGCATGCACGGCCGGGTTCCCATCGTGTGACACGAATCGAGGTACCCTGCCAGGGGTTGCACGAAGGAGGCCTGTGCATCCGGACGAGGATGCCTGCATCATGGTGCAAGTACATACAACATGTGGAAGGCAATGTAACCACTAGCCAGCATTGAAATGGACCTACGCTCGCGTCATGCATCCGCTTGCGCCAGGTCCACCAGCGAGGCTGGTGTGTTATAGGCGTCAAACTCCACCCCATGCGCCTCCATGCGCATACGCTTCAGACCACGGTACCCGGCGATCGCATCATACTGGATCCTGTCTGCCTCCTCCTTGTTCATGCCAGTAGGCTTGGTCTTGGGCTGCAGCTTGCTGGCGAGCTTGGTGTTGGCATGCCTCACTGTCGCCTCACCGCCCTCCACCCAGTGCTTCCTCTTCAGCTGCGCCTTCATGGGTGCCGCGGCCTGCTCCCCAAACACGGGCGCACTCAGAACCTGGCGCGTCTGGACCAGCTGCTCCGCCTCGCTGCCAGCCGGGGGGAGGTGCTTGCCTCTTCGCCGCTGATCCTTGGCCTTCAGGAATGCCTTCTTGCGGGCCTTCAGCGTCTTTACCCCTTGTGATGCTGCGGCTTGGGTGGGGGCGGGTTCCCTCCGTACCTTGCCTGCACTGGCACTGGGCGCAGGGGCGCGGCTATCGTCCGGTGTGCGGTCGTCTGCAGGCTGGGACGCTGGAGTTGCCCCCCCTGGGTCGCTGCTGGACGGTGTTGCCCCAGGCACGGAGGCCGACTTGCTGGACGCAAGCACACACGTCTTGGCGTCATCATTCCTGGTTGACACAGACAGGCCACTCTTCTCCTGGGGTGCCCTGGACGCCTTTCCTGCCTCTTTCAGGGCGAGAAATCTTCGCATGGAGGCCGACAGTGGCTCCTCCTTAGGGAGCTTCTTCTTCTTGGCAGACGAGGGAACGGGCACCGCGAAGACTTTGCCCTGCCAAATGCAAGATTGGGTGTGGATTGAGGAAGCTGCAGCAACACTTACTCTCGTGGCCAAAGCTCCCTCACCGCACTCCGCACCTTTTTCTCGGCACGGTGCTTGAGCACCAGCGCCGACCGCCGCCTTGTGGCATCTCCTCTCGCCATGATATCGATTCGGGTTATCAAATATGCTTGGGTTGTTGGTACTGAAAGCCCCACTAAACCTGAAGGTACTTGCATGAAGCATGTCGGCCGGGTCCCCAGTCGCGCCCTGGGGTCCCCACGGGGATGACCGAGGGCGCTGAAACCCTCGGGACGGCAACCCAACAGACACACCCCCATGATAGCCTCTCAGGGATGTGCACCGCAATCAAAAAGCTCGTGTTATCACCTCATCGCCATCCTGTCTTGCGTTTGCCTCAGGATGTCGGTCCTGGCCTTGGCACCTCCACCGACCTTCACGCGGCCTGCACGCCGAACCCCGCTGCAGGCGTTCGTCAGGCGCAGCGCAAAGGAGCTCCGCCATAGTAACTTGCATGCTTCGGCAAGCTCTCAGGTGCAAGGCCAGCAGCTTGGGACGGGGGGGGGCGGTCGGTAGGTCCGCGGCTCAGTACTGCAACCCAGCTTCCGACATGCAGCCTCGACTCCCCCAGGCCCATGCGTCCTCTGTCACGCAGGCAACGAACTCTTCCGAAACCCCGGCCATTGATGTCTCGGCGCATGAAGTTCCTTGCAGCAAGAGCCTGTCGGTGACCGCCCCCCGAGCGCCCTCCTCGGCCAGGGCCCAGACCTCCCTGGGGCCCATCGTGTTGGTGGCCAAGCCCCTGGCAAGAGTGCTCCTCCTGCACACCGGGGGCACCCTGGGGATGGACAGTCACGCCTCCTACGAGGAGGATGTGGATGGGCACCACGTGCTGGTGTCTGGGACGGGGGGCAAGTACCACGCCCAGAAAAGCCAGAGCTTGAAGCCAGGCAACATGCTGAACAACCTGCTCGGGATCGTGCCTGAGCTGCGCCAGCTCGCCAACCTGGACCTCAAGGTCTGTTTCTTGTGTGTGGTTTAGGGTTGCGAGCATGGATGGTTTGGGGGCAGTGGGAAGTGTAGGTAAGCGGAAGCAATGCCGTGCAACAGCTGGCCCATGGCATGCTCTGTTTATAAATTGGAGAAGTGCACCATGCAGTAATCTGCGGGCACAGAGAGTGTGGTGCTCAAATGCCCGTGCATGCGCCGGAACTCTTTGCTGATTCCACTGCTTCCCCACTCAAAGGTGGTCTTCAACCGCGATTCCTGCAACATCGGACCCAAAGAATGGTAGGCGCGGATTGAAAGCGGGGATGCGTGTGTGGTGTCTGAGTTGCAATGTGTCTCTGGGATTATACAATGTCGAGCGGTAGACTGCTGCTAGCATGCTTGTGCGCTTGTGCAGAGGCAGGCTCCTGCCTGCTCTGTTGGGTCTGTCAGGGTCATAGTAGCCTGTGCACGTCCTCCTCACAACTCACAACTCCAATGCAATCCATAATCCTCGGCCCTCAACCTCACCCACCCACCCACCCTGGACCGGCAGGGTGACGCTGGCCAAGGCGCTGGACGCCAGCCGCCGAAACTACGACGCCTTCCTGGTGGTGCATGGCACCGACACCATGGCCTACACTGCCTCGGCCATGTCCCTCATGCTGGCCGGCTTCCGGAAACCCATCGTGTTCACCGGCAGCCAGCTGCCGCTGGCCATGCCGCGTTCGGACGCGCGCCAGAACCTGATTGACTCCCTGACCTGCGCCACCTCCAGCTTCAACCCGCCGCATGTCCACCTCCAGGTGAGGCCGTGAGGAGGGAGGCCTCGGGCGAGGGTGCATGCATTGTTTTGGTACCATTCAGGCAATTTGCAGGCCGTCCCTGCATCAGAGTATGCAAGACGGGGGGGGGGGTTGACTGGTGTGGCTTGGGTTCGGGACCCCTTGCCCGGCACCCTTCCTGCCCCCTCTCATTCTGGACTCCCCCTCCGAAACATACCCCAATCCATGCAAATCAAGACTCTGGTCCGGTGACCCTCAAGATTCAACCCCCCTTCCCCTTCATCCCCACACCCCAGGAGGTGGCCCTGTGCTTCGGGGGCAAGCTGCTGCGCGGCAACCGCGCGCGCAAGGTGCACAGCAACGTGTACGAGGCGTTCGCCTCACCGTCGTACCCCAACCTGGCGCGCATGGGCGTGGATGTCGAGTGGAACACGGGCGCCATGCTGCAGCCCGAGGGCGTGTACCGCCCCCGCCTGCGCCTCGACCCCGCCGTCCTGCGCGTGCCGATCGTCCCCGGCGTCGACCCCCGCGTGGCGTATGGTGACCTGGTCGGGCGCGGGGTGCGGGGCGTGGTGCTGGAGTCCTTTGGCGTGGGCAACATGCCCTCCTCCGCCTGGCTGCCCTGGCTGCGCGCGCAGCGCAAGGCGGGGCTCCTGGTGTCCATGGTGTCGCAGTGCGCGGGCGGGGCGCTGCAGCCGGAGCTGTACGCCTCTGGCTCCGCCGCGCTGGCCCTGGGCGTGGAGGCGGGGCCGCAGATGACGGCGGAGACCGCGGCGGTGAAGATGATGCTGTGCCTGCAGTACCCGGACCTGCCGCTGGGCGTGCCGCTGGCAGGGGAGATGTGAGCGAGGGGGTCCATGCGATCACGGGCCTGGGAAGGGCAGGGTCGGGAGTGATCATGCCGTTGCTGACACTGGCCGGAGGGCGGGCGAGCCTGGGTGCCAGTCCGCCCTGAGCCGAGGATCTCCCTCGATGGCCTTCTACACCCGGAATGCAAACAAATGTCCCTCAGAGTGTGCGAGCCAAACCAACCTGTTGAGCGCGAGTGTGTGTGCTGTAAGATTACCCGAGAGCATGCATTGTTTCACAAACTCATCACCCGCATCAGGGGTGGGCAGTACACCGACTTTGTTCGTCTGTGTTCAGCTGAACACCACGAGCCGGGTCTCTTCTTCTGTTCAGTCCAAAGTAAGGCCGCCTCCTGACGTGTTGGGATGTTTTACCCATGTGGAGAGACTACACCCCCCACTGGTGTACGCGCCTGCAGCATTGAGAATTGCGACCTTCCTGATGCTGGCAAGCAGAGGGTCCTGGCAAGCCACAAGCACGGTGTCAAGGTCAGCGCCTCTTCTGCTTGGAGGCGGACTGGTGGAGGGCGCGGGAGATAGCGTGCCAGGAGTGGCGGATGCAGTACCCCGGAACCACGATCCAGATGGCATTGATGACCACAAAGTAGATCCAGAAGTAGCGCATCTCGGGGCGGGAGTGCTTGAAGTCTGCGGGGAGGGTTTGAGGAGGAAGGCGTGGCTGACTACCCCAGTGCCCGTCATCAAGGGGCTGATGCCAAAACAGAGACTGCCCACCCCTTCACAAGTTGAGCACCACTCCCCTTGCTGCAGTAAGGGCAGGCAGCAAGGGCAGGCAGCAACGGAGCTCACCCTCCAGGTAACAGGTGGCGTAGTAGAGCACATCGCCATAGATCTGGGCGACGCTGACGATGATCAGGAGGGTGTACCGCCAGGGTGCCCGGTGGAGCAGGCCCCAGACCACAAACAGGCAGCCGGGGCCATCGAAGAAGGCAGTGATGGCCTCCATGGAGATGACAAAGGCGTCGCGGGTGGCGTAGCGCGAGTCGGCGTGGGCGTACTCCTTCCAGACATCAGACAGGAACGTCCCAGGGGGGTCCTTGTAGAAGGTAGGTACCAGCACGACATATCCTAGGATCGGAGGTGAGAGGTGGTAAGATCCTCGCAGTAGGCCACACGGTCTGCAGGGACACAGCATGGGCCCAAGTGTGCAAGCCCATACCCTGGCATGAAAGGAGGGGAGCACTGCCCTGGTGCTTGGGCTGGGCTTTGAGCCATTCCTTACCCTCAATGATGATGTGTATGAGCCCAGAGACGGCCAGCCATCCAGCTATGAATCGCTCCTTCCTGCTGAGTCCTACGCGACCTGTATCACAAAGGGGTGCGAAACCCTGGGTTTGGGGACCCCTTGTGATGAGGAGGGTCAATCATGGCCGCCAGCACCAGTTGCTGTTGTTGAGGCAAATGGCAGCTCGTCCTGATCAACGTGACTCTGAGTGCCCCCCCACCCAATGCCAACCTGAGATCAGCCAGATTGCAGCATACACAGCTACGGCGGCAGTTCCCACTGTGGCGAGAATGTAGGCAAAGTCGACCTCCAGGGGAACATAGCCCGGCAGGTGGGCGGAGATGGGGAAGTACGGGTGGCTCATCCTGCCGTTTCACCCGACTTCTTCAATTTTTGTGAATGAATTGTAGGAGATTGATCATGTCCCCCGCGCACACTGCATAATATTGCCACCATGTGCATCGGAAGGAGGACGCGCGATCGAGACCAAGCGCGTTTTAAAATCTAGCATCAGATGCACCCACGAGGGGCCCTGCTACACAACCAACAAAGCTTAAATGGAAGGTTATCTTCGTTTATCTGAATTCAACCTCATCATTCCTTGATTACTTATTGGCCATGGCTCGAGTGCCTCCTGTATATCTCTACTCAGGGTACTAAGAGCTGGACACAAGTTCCAGGTTGGCCCTCAATAATACATACAAACAACTTACTTGAAATCCCAACAGTGCGTATTGGCAGAAAGGCATGCTGAAAGGCTCTTACATGTTCCTGAAAGCCCACCCACTTCGTGTTGCTGCCAGATCAGCTCAGTTCCCGGTCCGACTGCCCATCCGGCACCTCGAGGATCTCCTCTGAAAATAAAGTACTCACACCCCTGCAGCCAAGTGGCTTCTGTATCTTTTCCTGGATGACCATTGCAAGCGTTAGTTCTCGATAGTACAAGCACCTGGTCATCTCCTCAAGGGACAAGGGAGCGAGCCAGTGCCGGACTCACTCCTCCCTGCGGTCCCTGTTCCCAGCCTGCCATGGAGCAGGGATCCGGCCGCAAGGAGCGCATCAAGGCCCTCTTCAAAAAAGGGCAACGATGTTTGGTCCGCTATAGCGATCAGTACTGGGCAGCCTTGGTGCGTGGGAAGAGGCAACACCAGGGAGGGGGCTTCGGGCAGAGCTCGAGGCCCGCGCTGGGCTGCCTCCTCCCTTCCGAGTGATCAGCGGAGCCTCCGAAGCTTTGAACCACCTGTATCATGCCACAGATTATGCGAGCTCGGAAGACCGATGCCGGATACTACTACCTCATACACTATGACGGTAAGTGTGGGTGCAGGTGATCCCATGGACCCATCACGTGCATCTATTTTCTCGTGTGCAGGGTGCTCCTAGGCGCAGTGCATATTGGAATAGCCTCCGAACTTCATTCAACCATCCCAGGGTGGAGCAAAAAGCATGATGAGGAGGTGCGGCAGTCGGAGGTGATCAAGTACAACCCTGACCTCATCGGCCCCATCCCGGGTGCCGAGGGGGATGACGAGGATGGTCCAGGAGTGCTTCCCTCCGTTAAAAAGAGGAAGCTGGATGCCAGCGCTGGCTCCTTGGAGGTCGCAGTAGAGGTGGGATGGAGCAGGGACTGGGTCGATGTGCTGTTGGGCTCCTGCTCACCCCCAGCTGCATGTGTGTGCTTGCATCAGCGCCCCAAGGCGGCACCATGCCCATGCCCCCTCTTCCCTCCAAAATCACCCCAAGCACCCCTTTCCCCGCCCTCTGGCAGTTGCGGCTGCACATCCCAGCGACCCTGAAGACCATCATCATTCAGGACTATGAGCTGGTGACCCAGGCCGGCCAGCTGCTGCCCCTGCCACGCAGCGAGCACCACCGCCCCACCGTGCACCAGATTCTGGAGGAGTACCGGGCGCAGGCGGCCGCTGAGCTGGAGGCCGAGGAGGAGGACAGGGATGCGCTGGGGCGGAGCCGGGAGGAGCGTGTGGCTGCCCTGGTGGAGGTGACAGACGGTGGGGGGTGACGAAGGGGGGGGCGCAAACCTGTTCCGATGCCGTGTGAGGCCACACGCCATGGCTCATCCCTCATTCCACTGGCCAGGCGACGGAGGGGCTGGGGACCTACTTCGATCAGACGCTCGTCCACTACCTGCTCTACCAGCAAGAGGTCTCCCATCATGGAGAGGTGCGCTGGTGCCCATTCGCGGTGGCCGGCAGGTCTATGTCAGGCCTTGGAGGCATTGAGCTGCTCTTGCCAATGTCACGCTTCATGATGGGGAGCAGACGGAAGCAAAAACCTTGGCTCGGGATTGGCACCCGCTGCCCTGCGTGTTGGCAAGGCAACCCTCTCATCCCCCACCTGCAGGCATCCGCGGGCGGGCTCGCACCCAGCAGGCTGTATGGTGCAGAGCACCTCCTCCGGCTCCTGGTGAAGCTCCCAGAGCTCATGCCCGTCTGCCACATGGGCCCCCAGGTACTGTGGAGTGGTCCAGATGCGCATTGGGGCACCCTTCAACCGCGAAGCTCACGGGTGCATGCTCAGGAGCCACCCAGATCTGGCGCCTGGCTGCCCAGCCCCTGAACAAAGGGTTCCGCGGATCTTCCCCTGGCCTCAGTACCACCCACCGCCTCCAAACGCATAGGACGCTGTGAACTTGGAGGCGAGGCTGCATCACTTCATGCAGTATGCTTCGGGCAGTGCCCAGGCTCGCCTCTTCTCCAACAGGGAGCAGTACATCCCAAACCCCGACGCCGCGCCGGAGCTGCTGCTCCCACCCCTGCCGGCGACTGCCAACCCCACCCGGGCCGCCACGCCAGTGCCTGCCTGACATATCTTCCCTGCTTGTGCCTGCTCAGCATTCAACACAGGGGTTTTGTACGGTCAAGCAGCGGAAGGAGTGGGGTTTTCTTTCTGTGCCGGCGTCCTGTCTGACACACGCACCGATCAGAGGGGGGAGCAGGCAGAGAAAGAGTGCAGGGGGAAAAGTGACAGACATGCCCCCACCCGGCGGCGCACAAGATTCCATGCCCAGAGATCGGAAAGCTGCAGCCCCCGTTGGATCCGAGGTGCATTATTTCAGCCGAGTCGCTTGGGAAACTGCTGAGACACGCTACCCTTCATCATGGCTTGATGATGAACAACACCGAGCCGGGGGTGACGGGCTTGCCGTGCTCCGCGACAATCTTGACCACAGTGCCAGAGACCTGTGGGCAAAAGGGTATGCAGGAGGGATTGCTGAGGCCGGAATGGGGGCCCTAGATGGGTAGTTAAGCATTGCCCCGATGAGATATACGCCCACTGCTGCCAAACAGTGAAAGCTGACGTACACTTGAGCATAGCTCAGGAGCAATTGCACACGCTCAATCTACTTCATTGAGGCATAAAGGAGCCAGACACATCAAATCCAGCCACCCAAATGAGTTCCCACACACAAACAATCTGCAATCCACCCAATCCCTCCACACCTCACCTCTGCCTCAATCTCATTCATGAGCTTCATGGCCTCAATGATGCACACGGTCTGTCCCTTCTTCACTGTGTCCCCGACCTTGCAGAAGTGGGGCTCCCCGGGGGCCGGCGACTGGTAGAAGGTTCCTGTCATGGGCGAGACAACCTCGATGCCATCCACGGCCGCGGGGGGGGCAGGGGCGGCAGGGGCGGCCGGTGCGGCGGGGGCGGCAGCAGGCGCCGGCGCTGCAGCCGCGGGGGGAGGGGGAGGTGCGTAGGACTGCTGCTGCTGGGTCGGAGCCTGCATGTGGCCGGGGCCAGGTAGGTACTGGATGGTCGGCTCCGCGACCTCCAGCGCCTCGCGCTTCTTCACCGTCAACTTGAACTTCTTGCTGTTCAGCTCCAGCTCTACGATATCGGTGGAGTGCACCATCCTACGGTGGCCGGGTTGGAGGTGCAGAACGGCATTCTGGCAATGGTCACTTGACTACGGTAGGGAGGGGGGGGTCCCGAGGGTGGGACACGCGATGTCACCACCCCGTCCGGATGTTCCGCCGGCCCCAACCCAGCTCACTTAATGAGGTCGGTCAGTTCATCAAAGTCCAGCCCGGTCTTGGAACCCTTCGCCGCGCCATTGGTGGCACGGGGTTTGGCCTCCTCCAGCGTCGCCCGAGTCAGCACGCCAGATCTCGACTGTACCTACGATCTCGGGGGCACAGGGTGTCTCAAAGCCGAAATAGGTGTGACGTAGGCATTCTGGCAGCAGAGATATCCCGCATGGCTCACCGAGTGGCCGACTGGCGCCCTTGCCGGGGCCACCCCGCCGGCGAGCCGGAGCGCTGGGCGCGCCACAAAGGCCCGGTCGGTGATTGCAAGATTCTGCATGGCCACCGACAGTGTAGTGATGGGTCGGGAAAGGGTGGGAGGGTGTACGGTGGACCGTGGGTGCCATCATGACATATACGGGACAGCTTGCTGAGGGCCAGCTCTGCAGCAGCATCCAGCCCGGATCGATCGTAGCGGGAAATTGTATCGGATTGGCGAGTGCACATCCCAGTCCCCTTTGGGGACTTTTAGCCATTCCAGTCTGCTTTGAAACCTCGAAACATATGTAATGGATCCATAGGAACGGATCCTTCGAGTCACGTTCCGTTTGTGAGAGGGCTAGGCGGGCCCAGACTGTCATGGCGTCACCATCGACAGTCTAGCCAGGCACCTCTACACAGCATGATGAAGGGCTCCAGCTCCGGTGCACAGCCTGCATCCGCAAGGCAAAATTCCTGTTCATTTCACCCGTCGTGCCGTGTCAGGTGAGATCGTCATGCGTCGCACCGCAGCTGGCAGGGACCCTTCGCACCGCCGATGCAAGGCCTGATCAGGGGCCGCAATGGCGCTCGACCCCAGACACATCTTTCACACCCACCAGGAAGCGAGCTTGGAGTGGCCAGCCGTTCACAGCCTTCGCCCCTCACCCAGCATGGAGGGGTGCAGGGGCATGGCAGTATGCAGGAGCTCAGCCGCCCTCCCTCGTCCGCATGGCTTCATCTGGGCCAGCAACGGTGGGAGACGATGAGGAGTGCGCCCCACCGGACCCATCATTGGACAGTGCATGCATTCAACTGCCAAAAGTGGCGCTGGATGATGCAGATGAGAACCAGGGTGCGACGGGGAGGCAGGAGGAGGCAAGACTGGGCGCTCAGTGGGAGGGGCTCTGGTTGTCGCATGAGGTCACATGCCTCCCTGGCCGGGAGCTGTACTGAAACTCCCGGGTGTGCCTCTACTTTCCAAGGCTTCTTGATGTGCAGAGCAGGAAGCACTGCAATCCACACGCCTTGGACTGCCTACCCTTGACTACATGGCCGATGAGCTCACCATTATACCCATCATGCGCCATCCCTTCCTCTTAACAATACCATCCTGCAGCGATGGTCCCCGGGCACTTTATGCGCAAGCTGCAGCAGGGATTGTTCCTGGACGAGAATCGCGAGGTGACGCCGCTGGGCAAAGTGCAGCTCCTCATTGGGCGCTCCTACCTGAACTACAGCATCAACTGGCTGCTGGTCAAGTCACGCAGGTGCATTGGTGGGAGAGAGATTGGGCCAGCTTGCAAGGGTGCTCAATGCGTGAATAGACGCAAGGGAAGAACGGTACCCTTCACACACTTGGAACCCAGCAGGGCACTGATGCTCAAGCAGTGGGCCTCTTGACTGGGCCAAACGCTGTGCACAGTGCTCACCTGCATGCTCCCGGCGGTCATGCCTGGCATGCCCCGGCCGGCAGCTGATTATTCCATCTGCAGCAACAGCTGATGCCTAAGAACGATCCCTCCCCTCGCCTAAGCAGGTGGCAAACTGTGCTGGGCATCCTGCGCGATACACTCCAGCTCTGCGATGCAGTGAACCTGTCGACCGCCATGCACAAACTCGGCAAGCTGTTCCGCCACAACCACGAAGCCGTGAGTTGGGGTGGGAGAGTGAGTATTTGACGGGAAGAGGTGTGAGACACCTCAATTGTTGGGGTGTTGAAGTATACCGGCCCCTCCCCCTCTGCATCCCCTTCCTGGGCTAATCATCGATCCCTCCCCCAGCAACTGTCTCACGACTTCCACCTGCCACAGTCCATGGCCCAGTCATACCACGGCAAACGCGCAACGCCGCACTCCTGCTTCCAGCACCCCACCTACCGTGAGCTGGTGCTGCAGTTGCATCACTTTGCCGGCCAGTCTGATGGGCGTAGCATTGCCAACACCATCTGGGGCCTGGCAGGTAAGGGGAGGAAGCCGGTGGTGCAAATCGTGGGGTGGGAGTGCCACGATGCAATAAGCGAGGTCCTGGGCCGACACAGAGGGTAAAGATGTCACCATGTCACAGACTAGATGTTGTATGTCATGGCCTGCTGAGAATTCTGGGGCTGGATCGGCTGCGGCATCCATGCGGGCTGAAACAAACGCAATCCACTGCTCACCGCGCAGCCCTGAACGACACGAGTGCTGCGGCAGAGGCGCTGGTGCGGAAGCTGAACAACCGGCTGCTGCACCTCCCGCTCGACCAGTTTTCCTCCCAAGAGATCTCCAACATTGTGCGTTGTGGTCGGTGGGCTTCGCCCTGGGCTTGGTAGGAGGCATGTTACTGTCGCGAGCCAAGCGTCGCCGCGCCACAAAGGGAGCGGGTGATGACTTGTCCGGTCGGGAGGCGTGCTCGGACCTCATCCCCCAATCAGCCATGGGGGCCCGTTTTCTTAGTTTCCCATCTCCCATGGCCCCTGCCAATCAACCCCCCCCCCCCCCCTCCCTTCTAACCCAACTCACAGCTGTGGGGCACGGTGAAGCTGAAGATGAACGACCCCCGGGTGTTTGCCCACATGCTGAAGCAGGTGACGCTCACCATCGATGACTTCAGCACCCAGGGCCTGAGCAACATCGTGTGGGCCTGTGCGGTGCTGCGCCACCGTGACCCCGAATTCCTGGCGGCCATCGAGCGGCGGACCATGGCCCTGCTGACCGAGATGAGGACGCAGTCCATCGCCAACATCGCCTGGTCGTGCTCCGTGCTGGAGTACACGCCCGTCAGGCTCTGCGCCGCGCTTTCCAAGGAGGTCGTCAGCAGGCGCGTGGTTTGGGGATTGGGGGTCTCATTCTCGAGGGGAGGGTATGGTGGGCAGGCGTGACCCCAGACACTCCATGCCGATGGTGTCCCCCCCACCCTCGCTACCTCTCAAACCTGCACCCTCCTGGTATCCCAGGGCACCCACCCGCTTTCCCCATACCACCCAATGTGCAGGCTGGCACGCCCCTCGCAGGCCGAGGAGTTCTCGGCACAGGACCTCACCAACCTGCTGCTCTGCTTCTCGCGCGCAGGGCTGGCCAGCCCGCCCATGCTGAGCGCCATTGAGCGCGAGATCGTGGCCCAGCGCCCCGGATTCTCCGGCCTGCCCATCAACCGGCTGGAGGGCTTCACCAGCCAGGGCTTGTGCAATGCGCTGTGGTCCTTTGGCGTGCAGCGCTGGTACCCCAGCCTGTCCATGGACGCCATGCTGCAGTACATCACCCTTTCCATCGCCGACATCTCGGACATGGAGCTGGTGCTCACCTTGTGGGCCTGTGCCAGGCAAGGAAGGGTCGTGGGGAAGGGGTCGGGAGGGGAGGTTCTACTCGTCGTGAGGGGGAGGGTTTTTCTCGCGCTGGAGGATCGGCGCGCCTGGGCAAACAATGCATGAACTGGAAGCAGGGACCTTTGTGGTTTAGGAGTGCTCAGTGCTCTATACCTTGCGGCCCAGTCTCGGCGGCGGCCTTGGAAAATCAGAGCCCCCTGCCCCTCATGCAGGCTGGCGCATCAGCCGGGGGACCTCATGCCCCGCTTTCTCGACGAGCTGGTCAAGCGTGCGGCCAGCCTGGACCTCCAGGCCTGCTGCAACGGGCTCTGGAGCATCGGCGTGCTGCAGGTGGGAGCGGGGAGGGAAATCCCGGTGCTGACATTGCTATGTTGGTCCATGTAAGACGGCAGGGCAGGGTGTGATGGGGACGCGTCCATGTGTCGGTAAAGCTGTTTTTCTGGCGCCCTGCCAAGCCTATGGAGCGTCGCAGGATCTAGGCTGCCGCTCACATGCTGTACATCAAGCATCCTCCCGGACCCCTCCCCCACAGTCCACCGAGTCCGAGGCCTTCCTGCGTCTTCTGGCGCGTTTCATCGAGCTGGAGGAGCGGGAGAGGCTGAGCGTGCTGCAGTGCAACCAGGTGCGCAGCGGGCCGCCAGGGTCGGTGGTGGTCGGTGCCCGTCGTGGCTGGGCTGCTTTCGCTGTGAGCCGTGTTCATCTCCGTCGTGGCTGGCCCGCCCACGATGCTGGGCATCGGCCAGTCAGCGCCCTGTCGCCCCCCCCACCCCCACCCCCCACCCCTTCTCCTCCCCCCTTGCAGGTGCTGCAGAGCGTGACCCTGGCGCTGTGCGAGCAGCGCGCGCAGCGTTCCGACTCGCCCTGGCGCCTGGGCAAGCACTTCACCCCCGCCGTGCTCAAGGCCTGCCTGCAGCGCTGGTCGGCCAAGGTGCAGAGCGAGCGCAGCTCCACCACCCTCTCCCGCTTCCACCTCGTGGTCAGCACCCTGCTCCAGCAGCTGGGCATCGAGCACCAGCTGGAGCACTGCGTGATCAAGCCCGGGGTGCACGTAGACATCGCCATCCTGCGCCCCTCCGGCGAGCGCCTGGCCGTGGAGGTGGATGGACCGCACCACTACCCCTTCAACTCCTTCGCCCCGCTGGGGCACACCTGGGTGCGGCGCAGGGTGCTGCGCGCCTGCGGCTGGAAGGTGCTCTCCGTCCCCTTCTGGGCGTGGTGAGGGGAAGGGGGTGGGGGGAGGGGGAAGGGTGACGAGGGTGAAGGAGGTGCTGGGAGCACAGGGGCTCAGAGGAAGAACAGGTCCCAGCGGCCCGGCGGCATGCATGCCAGAGCGGTCCTGTCACCCTGGTACTGTGTGGAGGTGCTGTGCTGGTGCCTTGCCATGCCACACCCAGCCTCAGGGTCTCTCAACTGCACCCCCTACGTATGAAAATCCCCACACACAAGCACACACTCGTGTACACGCAGGGAGCAGCGCCACACGTGGGAGGAGCGGGCGCGGTACCTGGGGCGGGCGCTGGTGGCGGTGGACCCCAGCTTTGCCGAGGAGCTGCGGCCCTCCATCGGGGACCTGCTGCTGGACCAGGACCCAGAGGCAGAGGCGGAGGAGGGGCTCGACCCTGCTCGGGGTCTCGGCGATGCGCCGCGCCCCCCCGACCAGCAGGCCGCCGGCCGCCCGCCGCCCTTCGGCAAGCATGGCCACGGAATCCCACCGCCGCCGCGCGTCGACCCTGACGCCATCGCCACGACCCCCAGCGCGCTGTACCCCTACCAGATGCTGGTGGACACAGCCGGCATGTTCCGCGTCAACCACCAGACAGTGCCGGCCTGGGGCCGGGGTGGCGTGGAGCTGGCCGCGGGGCCCTGGTCAGAGGATGCGGCGCAGGCCTCGGACCCGCTGGCCGCACTGCTGGCCAAGCAGGACCTGTCGCTGACCCAGGGCGCCTACCGCAGCTTGCTCAACATGGGCATCGCCCAGAAGTTGGAGGGCGGCTGGGCCGCGGCGGCCGCCGCCGCCGCGGAGACCGAGCGGCGCAGGGGCAGCGCCGGGGGCGGGGGGGAGTGGGGCGACGTGGACGTCGCACGGCCGCCGGGAGGCGACGACGTGGAGGGCAGGCGGCCTGCGAGGGGCGAGAGCTCGGATGGGAAGCGGCCGGCGAGGGGTGGCGATGGTGCGGAAATCAAACGGCTGGAGAGGGGCGAGAGAACACGGCCGTTGCCGAACCTGGCAAATGGGAGGGCCAGGGTGGTGGCTCGCCCCGACAAGGCACCAGGACAGAATGTGTGGAGGACAGGCGATGGGCCGCAGGCTGTTCCGCCGCCACCCAAAGACCGCGGTGCCCCTCCCCCCCCAACTCCCGTCGCAATCCGCCCTCCTGGCCCAGCCGCCCTCCCTCGCTCAGCCCCAAGCAGCCCCAGGCCCTCTGCCCCGAGCGTGCCTGAGACCCCAGCGCCCGACAGCCGACTGCGACCTGGCCCGAGTGATCCACCAACCCCCACCCCCAGCGGGGCGCTGACTCCGGCGCCCGAGGCTGCGGCGCCCGTCGAACGTCCCTGGATAAAGTCCTCCCCTGGACCTGCACTGTTCAAGGCAACAAGAAAGGCCAAGAAGTTGCCCAACAGACCCCCCCCTCCTCCTCCAGACCCCACGAACGAGACGAGCTGCGCTGAGCCGGTGAGCACCACCCTCGCGCAGAGGGGCAGTCCTCCCTCCCGCGAGCCTGAGGCACGGCCAGCACACGAGGGCAAGGCCCTCGAGGAGGCCACCCCCTGGCACCTCCCCATCCGCATGCCCGGCGCTCGGGCCTCCGAGGTCGGCACGCCCGAGCTGCGCACGCTGTGCGTCCGCTTTGGCTTGCCCAGCAACGGCGGCCGCGAGGAGCTGACGCAGCGCTTGCTCAGCCGGGTCAACCCGGAGGAGGAGGAAAGGGAGGAGGAGGAGCGGACCAGGCGGCGCGCCGCATGGCGGAGCGACAAGACTGTCAACAGGGTGATGGGCCCGTATGGGAGGGCCACGTGACCCCTGCCAGAGTGGCGCGTCAATGCCAGGGCTGGCATGAGGCCCCATGCAGGCCTGGGCAGCCGCTCTCCAATCCCATGCACAAACTCTTTCGTTTCATTCTTTCGTTGTGTGGCCCTCAAGCTTGGCAGGACTGAGTCTGTCCCTGTAGAATCAAATTTTTTCCTTGGACTTGCTTGCCCTGGAAGCTGGGGACGTGGTAGGGGTCATGCGGGTACCATGGATTCCCAGGCCGTCCGGCGGCAGGTCACTGATGTGAGTGTGTCAGAGCGTTGGTCGTGCATCCTGGCGGGCAGGCTGCTGAGGAATACACAGCTCAGCCCTGCGCCCCAATTTGCAGACCGTCAAATCACTCGATGTGGAAGAGGTCGGTCCGCTCCTGGCCCTCTCTGAGGCCGGTGATCACCTGCGGCCCATGGGTGCGAGGGGATGTCGTTGATCGGCGCCATGTAGGCCGGCGGGGGTCGCAACCCGACAGGACATCTTCATGGATGCACAGGGTGGTGTCATGTTGACGTCCCTTGCCCCGGCAGCCAGGTTCCACTGCAAGACAGCACAAGGCAACCCCCGGCACCTCCATGCCTCAGGCCCAGCCCCGCCCACCTTGTGCTTCACCACGACGTCCATCAGGCGGTGGTTGTCGCTCCGCCGGCTCATGCTCAGGCTGCCCTCGATGGTGGTACCCTCGTCCGCCTGAATGCCAGGGTGCATGAAGAACACCTGCTGGCCCCAGTGCGTCGCGCCTGTGCATGGAGCGATTGAATTTTTTGTGGGCGGGTGGCAAGGAGGTGTCAAGGTGCGCCCACGTGAGGGTGGGAGCAACCCCTCAGCTCGCCCTACCTTGCGAGTGAGCCCACCATGAAACAGTGCAACCATTTGGCCCCACTATTGGATGCCAGCCACCCAGCAGGAGCAAGGGGAAAGGACATCGCCCCTTGAACTCCCTGATGCACCCCCTGGCCCCCAAGCGCACACCTGTGGGGTCGGGTGCGGTGGTCAGGGTGACCGGGGAGTCTGCTGGGTTCTCGGGGCTGCCCCTGAACTGGACATCAAAGTATCCCGCCAGCGCCTCCACGGGGCCGGGCTGGAGGAGGCGCAGCTTGAAGCTGGCCTGCAGGTCCGCCTTCAGCTCCTCCAAGGTCAGCATGAGCAGGTCGTACGACTTCAGGCAGGCAGGGGGGCCCAGGGCCTGGGAGGGGTGCACGTCCGCCCAGGCCGCTGTGCGCGAGAAGTAATCGGCCTGCTCCTCCTGGTAGGCCTCGGTGAGGCAGGACATGTCGACGTCGTAGTACTGCTTGACCTCCCGCACGAAGTCGGACCAGCCGTCCACGGCGGCCTGTGGCGTGGAAAGGTGGAAAAGTGGGGGGATGGCGGGGGAGCAAGGGGACAGGGGCAGCGTCTGCCAGTGCACACACGGGACCCATGGCCTTGAAGCAACGCTTCCATGCCCTGCGACCCCACCTCCAGCTCCGCCTGGCGGCGCTGCGTCTGGTTGGTGGTGATGGGCGCCAGGAACATGCGAGCGTGGGAGGGGTACAGGGCGCCGCCTGGCTTGAGGAACTTGTTCCGGGCCACAAGTACGGAGTCCAGCATGGACTCCCGCAGCAGGAAGTAGCCCTGCATTTTTTTGGATGGGTGGAGAATGGGGGGAGGGGATTCTAAGGCTGGCGGGGCAAGTGGTGTCCAGAGACTTGCCCGGCCAGGCACAAGCTCCAGAGGGGCCGGGCCCTGTGGGTCCCCTGATCATCCGCACTGAGGTCTGTCCCTGCCATCAGAAGATGAAACCCCACAACCCCCCTCACCATCCACTCAGAGATGATGATGTCCACCTGCTCCGGCAGCTCCACGCTCTCGATTACGCCCTGGATGACCTCCACCGTGCCCGCCAAGCCCTGGGCCGCCACCAGGCGACGTGCGTGCTTGGCCATGTCGGTGGCCTCCACGGCGTAGACCTTGCGCGCGCCCGCCCGCGCCGCAAAGATGGCCAGGATGCCGCTGCCGGTGCCCACGTCCAGCACCACCTTGTCCTTGAACTGGGCCATGTTCTGGATGCAGGCGTTGTAATACGCGCCCGTGCGCTTGTGGTCCTCCAGCATATCTTTCTGCTCCAGGGAAAAGCACGTGGGTGGGGCTTTGAGGAGGGGGAGGTGCAGTGGGTGGCAGAGTGGGGGCTGGCAGGCGGGGTGAGGCGCGTTTGGGGAATGGAAGCTCATCCGTGAAAGTGCAGCAGGCTGGTCGATCCAAGCCCCCCCACCTGGTGGTAGAGATAAGAGTATGTGATGAAGTAGTTGGCCATATGTGCTGCACAGGATGGTTGGAAAGCGATGCACCGGTTAGTCTGGGGGATTGGGGGAATTGATGCAAACGCAAAAATGGTCTCGGTCTTCTTGTACGTATCTGTGCTGTCTGGAGCCGCGCCATCCAGCTTTGAGCCAGCACGCCCAGCTCCACCACGAGCCGCCATGGCCAGTACCGAGACGGAGGAAGGGGTGGGGGAGGCGGGCCGAGCGGGCGAACAAGACGGAGAGGGAGTGGTAATTGAAGATGTAGAAAGAACTGACCTGCATGCGCCGGGCCTGGACCTCAAGGGGCACCGTCTTGGCCGTTGGGCCGGTGTGAATCTCGACGCCGGGCGCCGCGCGCCTTGCCACCCCGCTGGGTCGGTCGCGCTCACGACATGGACACTTGCGGCCTTTCCATGTCCAGACTGATCTTCAACGATGCTGCTGCTGTGATTGCAGGTGTTATTGCTAGAACGTTAACACAGTAGTGGTACGGTCGCGCGGTGGGAGCAGGGTACTCGCTTGACCGGAGCGCGATAGCTGGGACGCCATGTCTTCGGACTCCTGGGCAGAGGAGTACGAGCAGGCAAAGCAGGCAGCAGGGGAAGTCCTGAACCTCATCCAGGTATAGTGGTTGGAGCGATAGGGACCCTCGTGTCGCCGGGATCCCTACAACCCGCAAGGCCTCCTTTGGACCGTGGCTGAACCTTGCCCACTCTCGCTCCGGGTGCCACCCGCAGGAACGGAATCTAGAACACCCTGATGGGGGCCCAGGAGCTTCCCGTCTCACAGCTACCGCGAGGCGAAAGCTCGGGAGCCTCGGAACAAAGTTGGACGCGCTGCGGTCCGGCATCGAGGCTGCTCCCGACCTGTGAGTCCCTGGTTCACGGCGCACTTGAGGCCACTTCACCGCTCATTTCAATCTGCACAGGGCTTTGAAGGGATTGAGACTGCTGTTTGACACTGTTTCAGGCCCCTTCTTCCCGTCCCACTTGTCCACCCTCCCTCACCCTCTCTCTACACCCCGAACAGCACTGAGAACGAGCGGAACCGGCGCAGGGACCAGGTGGCGGCCCTGCGCAACAAGCGGGAGGGCATGCTGACGAGTCTGCGGCGGGACGGGGGCCACAGCGCCGCCCGCGCCGCCCTCCTGTCCTCCCCCGCCGCCCCCTCAGGCCCCGCGGCCCCGGGCCGGGGCCGCGAGAGCGAGGCCACCGCCCCCCTCACCTCGGCTGGGCTGATGGAGCTGCAGCGCGACGTGATGAGCCAGCAGGACCGGGAGCTGGAGCAGCTGGAGAGGGGGGTGGCCTCAACCAAGCACGTGGCCCTGCGCATTAACGAGGAGGCCACTCTGCACAACCGGCTGCTGGAGGGGCTGGAGGAGGATGTGGACGTCTCCCGGTCGCGCCTGGCAGCCGCACAGCGCCGGCTCAAGGGCGTCATGCACAGGGCCCGGTCCTGCAAAACGCAGCTGGTGATCCTCCTCCTCCTCATCGTGCTGGTGATTGTGGTGGTCGTGGGTTTCAAGCTCGTCCTGAGCTGGTTCTGATCCCGGGGCTGGACCCCTCCCCGCGTGCTGCTTGCGGATGCTCTGGGCTGACGCCTGAGGTCACCCCTGCTTGCTTCAATGACGTCCTGCAAGGGCGTGGCTGCCCTCCAGTAGTAGTTCCTACCCCCTCCTGCCATCACCGTGTTGCCGGCCCTTGCCTGCTCCCTGCTTCCTCCCCGGTGCTGCAAGATGCACTTGTGTACACTTCTGACGCGAAGTGGGAATGGAACGGCGTGACCACCCACATACTCCTTCAGCACTGCCCCAACCTAAGCCAGCAAAGACGATGGATGAGTCAATGCGTTTTACACACCCAGTTCAATGACCTGTTTCACACATGACTTCTTCCTCATGCCGTGCCCTGCCCCAAAGACAGCTGTGACTAGCATGCGGGAACAAGGGTCTGTGCACCCTCTGCCCGTGCACCTGGCAGCCGCCTGCGAGGCTGCGCGCCCCTCCTGGCCGCCCCCTCGCCCTCCCAGTGCGAGCTGTAGTACCCCGGCGGGGGGTGCTCCAGGGCGAGCCGGGCGTCCGTGCCCGCATTCCTCGTCACCGCATACCAGAAGGTGGTGGCATTGGTCTCGCCATCTGCATAGTTGCCACGACGATGCCGCTTCAGCAGCACAATCTCCAGGATGCCATCCTGCGCGGCGGGGTGGGAGGGGCGTGGCTGGATGAGAAATCGCTGACGGGTAGAGTGGCGGCTGGATGGGACAAGGCTTCGGGGCACAGTCGCTGTGACTAGCAAGGGGCGCAGCAAGCATGAAAGGCACTGCGGCCCCAGACAGACACACTGCTGGCCAGATCCAGCCTCCTGCTCTGCGCCACCCTATGCAAAGCCCTCAACTCCCACCGAGAGCGCCTGGCACGGGCCATCAAGACATCCCACCTGGATGTACCAGGTGCTCTCATCAGCCTTGACCTCGCGCCACAGGGTGCCACCCAGGACGGGCCGCTCCTCTACGCTGACTTCCAGGCTCACCGACGTGAGGCTGACGTGCACGGCGCGCCGGCTGGTGCCAGGAGGGAGGCTCACGAACACCTCGACGTGCGTCTGGCTCTGCCGCCACTTGTAGCCGCCGGCGTCGCTCCCCATGCCCTCGGGGACATCGATGGCTGCATACGCTTTGCTGCAGGGCAGTGCGCGACGAGCGCTCGCCTTGACTGCCTCCGCTGCCTCGGACATGCGCTCCAGCTCCTCGGCCGAGAAGCTGGGGCCTGTGAGACATGTGGATCGGGGGCCAGGGGTGTGGGAGAGCTGTCGGCGCAACACTGGTGGGCGTCCTACCATGGACCATTCTTAACAGGAAGAAGATCTCCACTTCCTCATGCACAGCGGCGTACCCCTCCCTCCCCCGCCTCGCACCAGCTGGCTTCGGCTCCAGTCTCCCATACATGGAGTCCATGACCTCTGCCCGGCTGGGGCCCGATGCGGCCTGTGCCGCCCTTTCCAGCCGGTCTACTTCATCGTCCTTCAGGACAGCGAGCTTACCGTGGCCCCTCATCCAAGTGGCAAACTTCGGATCAGCCTCCTCCATTGCATCTGCAAACTCGTTTCGTTTGCAGTGCAGGCGGTGGAAGGGCCAGTAGGCCTGCATATGGTGAGAAACGAGTTCAGGGCCATGCACGGGTAAGTTTGGGCTGGTGGCTGAATAAGAGGTGTACAGGGTCCATGCAAACACCCTCGGGTAGATCATGTCACACGAGGCATGCGCACTGATGATTAGATTACTGTGGCTTACCTTTTGACATTTGACTCCGCAGAAGTGGACTGAGTGACACCTGCTGCACCTTAGCAGATTAGTCCGTGCACCGCAGTTTGCTGTGTGGCAGTGCATTACAGCGAGCACAGGTCTTAGTATGAACTTCTTGGAAACTGCATTGACTCCTCATCTCGGGTACGCGATCACCCACCGCATTCCTGCCGTTGGACAGCAGTCTCGTCCCGAAGTGCAAGCTCCATGGCTGACTGCGGCGACTCCTATGGGCCAGATGTGCAGGATGCCCGCAGGCGATGCCAGTTGCGCAGAAGGCAGTGAGAATATTCGTGAGAGTATCCTGTCCGTTTAGCCGATACCGATCTGTCTTGGACATCTCGCACGTCTGCAATGGCTTTGGCGATGGTCAAACACTTGGGTGGAAAGTCGGAATGCAGGACATCCCCTGTCGAAGCCTGGCCCGTTCCACTCCCTCAACGTGTGCCACGCGGGCTTGGGCGCACTACAAACCTGCTCGGGGGAAGACTCAGAGCATTATCCATGGCTGAAACTACACGGCGCACCCAAATTCCTCTTCCCAATCTACAATAACAAGTGGAGTTACACACGCAGGGCGGCCCGGAGCCCAACGGGGACCATGAGCACAATCCGACTCGAGCCACTCGGTGACTCAGCGTGGGATGCAGGGACAGGAAAGCGTCGATGCCCAAGGTAGGGCACAGACAAAACATTTATCACAAGTCCTCCATGTGAACTTGAGCACGCCTCCGCCGATCTCGCGGCGCAATGCAAGCAGCAGAAACAAGAGAGGGCAGTGAGGGGTATCAAGAGGTGCCAGGGGCTGGCCCACAGACACATTAGGACTCAAAGGGATCAGGTTTTATGGAGCCCGCAATTTTGGGGTGGGGTGGGTGTAGGGGGGAAGGGTCCTGACCAGGGCCAACCTGGCCTCCGGCCCGACAGAGCATCAAGGTGGTACGACGAGCTGTCTCAAGGGTACGGCACCACACAACACAAACACGACTCCTGGACAGGCCAGCGCTAGGGCCATGCGTCAAGAGGCCTGAGGTTGGGGCAAGGGGCCAGGGCGCGACAGCACCCCACCCGCGCCCACCCGTGGCCCCCCCCGCCTGCTGTGGCGGGGGCGAGTCCAGGCAACAAAAAGGTAGACGAAAATCGACCAAAAAACAAAGGGAACCAACGTCTGGGAGCATGGAAGGGCGACAGTGGCGGGAAGCATCCCTCACGTTGAGTGACGGTGCGTGCGGTGGGGTGGGGGCTACCCCGGCGTGAAGGCGGGGCGCATCGGCCGCTCGGCACCCACGCATGTGCCGCAGGGGGCCTGCCTAGCCCCGGCTGCTCTGAGGGGAGGTGCAAGATCGGGGCGTGCCGCCGTCTGATCAGTCAAAGGCCGACAGGTCCAGCTGGAGGAGCATGATGTCGTCGTCGGCTGCATCGCCGTAGCCGCTGAGCGGGCGCAGAGCCTCCAGGTCCATTCCCTCGGCGGCCCAATCGGCGGCGGCGACGTCGCTGAGCACGCCGGAGAAGTCCGGGAGCTCCACCGACCCATTGGCCGAGGACGCCAGGGCAGGGGCCAGGCCGGAGTGCGACCAGGACGAGCGCTCACACGCCGCGCCCAGTACCGACTGAGGGGTGCCGTTGCCGCGGCTGCAGTGGGAGCGAGGGTGTGGTGGGTGCAAGGATTTTAGGGATGGCAAGGTCTGTACAGTGCAAGGCATGGTTTGTAGAGTAGGCACATCAGAGCCGTCGCATCAGAGCAAGCGTCCTGTGATAGCAGTTTGCGGCACAACCATACCCGAGACACAAGGGCAGATGCACACCTGCCGCCACCCAGCACATGCAGCCAACCCCCTTCGGCAAGCTCCGAGCCTGACTCCCTCACCTGGCTGCCTTGGCCTCGTGTGCAGCGCCGGGGGCGTGCGTGAAGGACCCCTCCTCGCTGCCGTCCTCGGTGAGCGACAGGTCCGACTCCATGCCCAGCAGCGCGGCGTCCCCATCCTGCGCCTTCCCAGAGCCCAGGTCGCAGGAGGCGCGGTGAGCGCCAGCCAGCGCCCCCCGCGCTGCCACCGGGGAGGCCGGCAGGCTCGCGCCACGGCTGCGCGCCTTTGCGGCGGCCTTGCGTGGCTTGCTCTTCACCGCCGCCTTCATGGGCGCGGCCCCGATGGCCTCGTACAGCTTCCGCCGCAGCCAGTCGTTGTTGTTGCTGTGCGTGGTCGTGCCGTACACGGCCTTGAACCGGGCCTGCAGGTCGCGCTGGCCCATGCGCGACACCTCGCGCGCCGCCTCCTTCACGTCAGCGGTGGTAAAGTGGGCCAACGCGCCGTCGCGCTGGCCGTGGGACAGGCAGTGCTTGAGCAGGTGGTGCGACCGCTGGTCTGCGCCGTCCAGCAGACTAGCCACGTCGGCCTCGGAGGTGGAGCTGGTGTTGGAGTCCACGGGGGGGTGCCGGTGGTCCATGTCCTGGGGGGTGCACAGCTCTAAATCCATGGCAGTCTGCGGGGATGACAAATAGGGACCGCTGGGAGGGAAGGGCTGCGGAGGGGAAGAGGGGGATTTGCTCCCCCGGTTGGGGAAATCAAATGGAGCACGTGCAGGGGGGGGACCGCTCCCCCTCGCCAGCAGGGTTGACGTGGGCCGCGACCGCAACGGGGAGGGGGGGGGACGATGGAGAACGAGTGAATGTAAAATCACCTTCAAAGTTGAGGAAAGTACTGCAGCGATCGGTTGAGGAAAGGGAAACACGACAGGCTCGGGGCGAGGGCGTCGTGCAGACTGTGCCTAAACGGTGAAATAACGTAACCTGGAGAAGGCAGCGATCAAACCTTCACAAGCATGGCCCTGGGGTCGTTTCAAGGTAATTACGAAACTCGGAAATAGAAGGAGGAGGAGGGAGGGGCGTCTATCGACGCGTGAGGGAATTCAGCTCCGGGGAGTGCCAGTTGTCGACCCCCTTCCAGGAGGAGCATCCGAGGCACGTGGGCCCACCCCCCCGATATGCATACCAGCATCGCGACAAGCATCCCAGCTCGCGCAACCCTCAACACAAGATGCGATACTACCATCGTCGCACATCACGCACCTTAGCGATGATCGAATTTGCGTGCATCCGTAAAAGGATCTCGCGGGACAAGTTCCGTTCCGTCAGACGGACGGGTACGGGCGACCTGGCAGCTGATACCGCGTGCTAAATCAACTTCTGGAGGAGATTGCCATCGATGGCGTTAAGCGGCCCGTTAGAATTCGCAAGCAGTTTCCTAAACGTTTCCGACACAGGCAAACCCTTGGGCTATGCCCCCGCATGTGCCAAACAGTGGTTCCGACTTGACCCTGGCTGATTTCGTCGAATCTCCCCGAGGTATCCGGCGAGGACATTTGATAAGGGGGGTTCTCCGATCGCGCATGACAACGCATGAAATTGCGACGCAATTACTTGTGTGACCTACATGCATTGACAGTGCGCATCCCGCCAGCATGAGCCGCTTGGCCGATTGGCCCTGGTACCTCCTCCGAGGGTGTTGGGGTTAGGTTAAAATCCACTCGGGGTACACACAAGATTCCCCACGATTCCTAATGAGAGGCCAACAGAGACACCCCTATAGGTCGTCAAGGTTGTCGTAAAGGGCATCAATGTCCTTGTACTTGCCCATCGCCAGCTCAGCCCTGAACTTGCGCGCCGTGTCGGTGGCCACGCCCACCAGAATGAGGACTGAGGTCCCCGCGAAGCCACGCAGGGCCGTCATGCCCGTAAGGCCCTCCACAATTGCGGGGGCAATGGCCAGGGCGCCAAGGAAAGCAGAGCCTGCAGTGGTGCACAGGCGCTGCTTGAGGAGGAGTTCAGTGGGCATGGGGCTTGGGTGACTGGATAGGGCCTGCTTACTAGAGGAGGGACGGCCCACATGCCTTCAAATTGTGGCCACTCCCGCATCCATTTGGAAGCATGGTACACGCAAAAACCCGATCACCGCCTCCACAAACGTACCGAGCACCGACATCCTCGCCAGGGTTTGGGTAATGAAGGCGGCGGTGTTCCGCCCTGGTCGGATGCCGGGGATGGAGGCCCCCTGCTTCTTTAGCTGCTCGCTCAATTCCTTGGGCTCGAATTGCAAGAAGGTGTAGAGGTAGTTGAAGCCCACGATCAGTGCCACATTGACCTGCAGAGGTGCATCAGGGAGGCACCACCAGCTCAGAGGGTCACACACGCTTGAGGAGCAGAGGCAATATCTGGGCAGCCCTGAGTTGCCCACACTGGAATGCCCTTCTTACGGCGTGGATCCACATAGGACGGAACACAGGCACAGTGTCAGCACTGCAAGACAGCAATGCAGCCCCTCGCATGCAAGTTCCAATGGCACCCGCACGGGGGCTAGATCTTGGGCAATGAGTCGCGGCAGACTGTCTGGCCATCGGCACCCCCTCCCTCCTCACCGGCAGGTAGAAGGCGCCGCCGGGGCCCAGCGCATTTGCTGCTCCGGCCAGGGTGGAGGAGTGTGTGAAACGCGCCAGTGTGCTGGGCACCGCCAGGAGCGAGGAGGCAAAGATGACTGGGAGGACGCCCGTCGCGTTCACCTGCAGCGATGTGGGACGGCCCGACGGTCATGTGGAGGGGTCGCACGCCCTGGCTCTGGGCCAGTGGCCGCTCTGGGGCCTGCACCACAGCCCGGTTGCCCCCATCCAAGCCGCTCTGCCCCAGACCTTGAAGGGCAGGTACGCCTGCTGACTCAGCGGGCCCCCAGCCTTGTAGCGCGAGCCGTAGGCCATTGGGATCTGGCGCTCCGCCTCCTGGACATACACAATGCCCAGCGTGGTGAGGAGAAAGGCAAGAATGTAGGCCGCCAGGGCGCCCACGTTGCCATCCCCGGCGGCCACGACCGCGGCGCCCACGGAGGAAGGCAGCGCCGATGCGATGTTGGCGAAGATGAGGACCGAGGTGCCGTTGCCCAGCTTCAGTTCGCTGATGGTGTCGGCAACCTGTGAGGCAGGGATGGGGAGGGAGGGTGGTTTTGCTGATTGGGGAAGACCTGAGAGCAGCACACTTGCGGGGGCTGTCATTCTGACCGACACTGATTCAGATCTACGGAGGGAGCTGCCACCTGCACCTCCTTGCAGCTAGCCAAGGCATGGGGTGCAGAAGGCACGCAGGTTGCTGCTGCACATTCCGCACCCACCTCACAGCCCAGGCATGGCAGTCCTCCCACAGCCAACCCCCGCCCTGCTCACAAAGACGAGGATCATGGCTCCCGTGGTGAGCACCAGGGAGTTGGAGGCCAGCCAGTACAGGGAGAAGTCGGGGACGTACGGCCGCAGGTAGGTGAGCTGGCCCACTGCCTGAGCGACGGCAAAGCCCAGGGACGCCAATTTCTGGTACAGCTCGAAGCGTGCCCGGCCAGCCCTGCCTTCCTCGCGCTGCAGACGCTTCAGGGAGGGGGACAGCGTGGCCAGCAGCTGGAGGAGGATGGAGGCATTGATGTAGGGCACGATGCCTGCAGGGGCGGGGCATACCAGGGTCGGTGGTGGGGTAACTCGGGCAGAGGTCAGGTGTAGAAAGTGGCACCTCAGGGGCCTCCCGCCTCCCTGGCAGGCCACGACCACTTGCCAAGGGAGAAGACGCCGACGCGGCTGATGGACCCGCCCGACAACGTGTCGATGTACCCCAGCAGGCCCCCGCCCTGCATGCTGGCGGCAAAGGCGTCCACATCCACGCCGGGCAGCCGGATATAGACGCCGAGGCGGGAGAAAACAAGTAGCGCCAGCAGGATGGCGGTGTTCTTGGGCAGGTCGCCGCTGAAGAACTGGGAGACGATGTTACCCTCATCCTTGCTTGCTGCTCTACAGAGGATCCGTGGCCGGGGTGTCCCACGGCTCGCCAGCTTCAGCAGACGCTGTGTGGAATGTTTGGCACAGCAATGGGTGGGTGAAGAGGGCACCAGGCTGGGTGGCACATCAGAGAATGGCTGGTCTCCCAACCCGGCAGCTGAGAGAGTGGGTGGCTGGCCATAGCTGACGCTGTAAAGGGATGGGCATCCCCTGAACCCACATCTCACCAAGTTTGTGAGACACACTGGAGGTGTAAGATTCTTGTGGGTACTCGACAAAGCACGCACAGACGTTGGATGCATAGAAAGTCTCTGCGGACACTTCCAGCTGGCTGTGAAGGGCCTTCTGGTGCAGCCATGCTGTGCTTGATGGCCAGATAAGCCTGCTCATGACAGAGGAAGTTGCTTGGTTTAGAGTGAGGGCTGGCAGCGCAGATGGTACTGCACGCATTGTACTTGTGGATCCTGCACGCGACTCGCTCACCTGCCCCGGTCATGGTGAGACACGCCTGCATTGCCTACAGCGTGCCTTCAGTGGTCTGGCTGAAGAAGTCTACCCCTCAGTCAACATTGGTTCCTAGCATCTCAATGAACACCTAGACAGATTTTACCATTGTGTGCGAAGTATGTTGTGTATACTCTTGTTTGGGCTGGGGGGTAAACCTCCGCGATCAACGATCCACCACCCCGCTCTCAGACCCAGCGTTGGAGGCGTGCTTTCTATTTAGGGCAAGCCATGCCCGAGTACGCCCTTGTGATGTGAGCACATACGGTCAATGCAAATACCCTCGCGAGGGCTGGCCTATCTCAAGTGTGCAGCTACGGAAGCGGGCAGAGTAGTTTCCGCTTGCTTCTTCTTCCCTGGCTTGGCCGCACGTCCTGCCCTCTGGTTCGGATCGACAGCTTGGGTCCGCCACGTAGGGTCGTGATTCACCTTGCGAATTCAAAAATCCAGATCTGTCCATCTCGTCATCGCCCTTTGGAAGGTTAAGGAAGCAGAACAATGTATAACAGCGGCAACGACCCAGGGGAGGGCCAGCCTCCGCTGAACAACGTGGGTCCGGCGGCCAACCCCGTCAGGTTTGAAAACCTGGCCGCAGCTGGACTCCCTGGAGTAGGCAGCGGGGTCCGTCTGGGCTCCCTGCAGAACCCCGGCACGGGGGAGCGAGGTGGGCAGGAGTCAAATCCTCACATCTGCCCGGCATCACTGTCGTTTGCTGTTGGGAGGCCGGTGTGCGCGCAGGAGCCAGGGGTGCCCAGTGTCATGCCCCCCCCCTTCCCTCCCCCATCCAAGGCCTCCTCCTCCATGCCATGCCCAGGTCAAGGCGCACCCGCCTACTCCAACTATGGTGCGGCGTACAGCGCTGCCCTGGCGCAGGCCCACCCCCCCGTCAGCCTGCAGCAGGCGTATGTGCACTCACCCCACCTCCAGGTGGCCCAGCCCGCGCCCCAGCACGTCTCCCTGGAGCTGCAGCACGCCATGCTCCAGCAGCACTACCTGCAGCAGCAGCAGTCCGCGGCCGCGGCGCAGTCTGCGCAGCAGCAGTACTTCCAGCAGCAGACGCAGGCCCTCCTGCGCCAGCAGCAGCAGTACCAGCAGCAGGCGGCCAGCGTGCAGGCGGCCAGCCAGGCGGCGGCGTATGTAGGGGGGCCGGGCAGCACCCTGTTTTCCACCGCGCTCCCGCAGTTCCAGCAGTACGCGTACCCGCAGGCCGGCACCTACACCCCGCCCACCCAGGGCCTGCCCGCGGTCAACGCCCGCGACATGTACTCCAGCCATGTGCGTGGGCCTGGTTCCTTGCAGGCAGGGTGGCGGGGGCGGCCTGCATGGGCCGCACCTCCCCCTCTCCTCCCATCTTTAAGTTTGGCCAGGGATGGTGGATAGCGAGCAGGCTGGCCCCCCCCGTGAGGACGATGGTCACCACTCGGGCCCCTCCGGGCCCCAACCTCACTGCCTCCTCCCAAACTTGACTCCCCTGTGCTGCAGGCTGCCCAGCCCTCTGCCAAGCGTCAGGCGCTGGACCCCCACCTCTCAGCAGCAGTGATGCAGTATGCTGCTCAGCAGGTGCCTTTGCCTGGACGGGAAGGGGGATCCCGGTTGCCATTCCGAGTGTGATCAGCGGGTTTGCATGATCAGCTTGTCGCTGCTCACGAGACTAGAAGCATGCAGTAGCCGTGGCTTGGCCTGGGCAGGAGGATGCAAGGCGGGTGCAATACACCTAGCCATGCCTTCATCCCTTCCTTCCCCAACCCTCCACCTCGTCCGCAGTCTGCTCGCCAGCCGCTCAGCAACGGGCAGTCATACCAGCAGACATCCAGCAGCCTATACCAGCAGCAGCAGCAGCGGCGCGCTCAGGCCGCCTACGCTGCCGCCGCCAACAACCGCAACAATATGAGGGTGAAGGTCGACATCCGCAACCGGGGTGCGACCGTGCTGCGGCAGGGAGGGGTGGCGGGGGGAAGGCTGTTGGACAGTGGAGCTCTGCTTTGTGGAGTGCGCACCGCGTTGCCTCCTCAGTGCATCTTCTGAGCGCTGACGACGCCCGGCAATTTTGTGCTCTGTGTTCCCTGCCCCACCCTGGGTGCCATCCAAGCATGCGCTGCTTCCTGCGCAGGTCACTTCAACGCCCAGTTCCAGGGGGAGGATACCTCGGCCAAAGACCACACCGACGAGGTGATGCGACGCTGCGAGGAGATCAGCACGAAGCTTTATGGACAGCTGGGTGCCAGCAAGCTGGACCCCACTGGGTGAGGAGAGGACGTGGGTGGCAGAGGTGTAGTTGAGGAGGGGAGGGGAACCGGGAATCGAGGAGAAGGTTAGAGAGTCATGTCGCCCGGCGAGCAGGCTGCCTTGTACCTCCTGTCCCTGGAGTTGATGCCGGCAGCCCCACACCTGTGGCTCACCTGCCAGTGCCTTCTGGCATGAACAGTGCGATGGCTGTGCAGCGCCTGTTTGTTCCCCCTTGCAACAGGCCCTTACACCCTCGCCCCCTTTCATACCCTGGTGCAGGGGCCCCGTGCGCGTGGCCGAGACGTACCAGCAGGTGGACCAGGCCCAGCTGATCGAGGCGTGCGGCGACACCGCGCGGTACCTGAAGCCCTACCAGCTGGTGGGCATCAACTTCCTCATGCTCCTCTACCGCCAGCGCATCGGCGGCGCCATCCTGGCGGACGAGATGGGGCTGGGCAAGACGGCACAGGTCATCTCCTACCTGGGCGCCATCCGCAGCCTGGACGGCGACGCCGGGCCGCACCTGGTCATCGTCACCGCGTCGCTGCTGGAGAACTGGCAGCGCGAGTTTGCACGCTGGTGCCCGGGTATGCGCGTGGTACCCTACTACGGCAAGCACCGCAAGATCGTGCGGGCCCGCCTGAATACACTCAGGTGCCAGGAAGGAAGGGAGGGGGGGGGGGAGGGGATTTTGGTGTGATGGGTGGGGGGTCCCGAGGAAGGGGTCCGGCAGGGCCTGGTTGCCTGTTGGGAGGTGCCCGAGGCCTCGTGTGAGGCCAGGAACGATGCCCTTGCTCTATTGTTCCTGAGGCATGCAGATAGGGGAGTGGGCTGGGCGTCGAGGCTGGTTGGGGCTTCCAGACAGCCATTGTCGGACACAATCGACTGCACTGGGCTTGCTGGGCTGGGCAGCACCCTTACTCGCTCCATGCATCATATGGACCCCTTCCTGTCTGTCATGTGCCTCGTAGGGAGCGGATGGCTCGTGGCGAGGAGGTGGACGACGACCTCTCCGACCTCACCGACCCCATTGCCCTGGAGGAAACCGCGCGCAGCGAGAAGGCTGCGGCCGACGAAGCAGGTAGGGGCAGGGTCCAGGCGCAAGAGCACGGTGGCGGCAAGCGCGAGGATGCTCTTACGAGGGGAGCTGCCATGGTAAATATGGCATCAAGGTCCCTCATGTGTGGCACCGCACTCTAGCAGCAACCAATCCTCGCTTTCCCTCGTGCACGCGCCAGCCGCAGCAGCGGAGGACGACTCGGACGACCCGGCTGGACGGGGGCTCATGAATGACTCCGATGAGGACTATGCAGGGGAGAAGGAGGGCAAGACCGGCAAGGCAGGAAGCACCAACATCGACTGTGAGTGCGGGGCGCCTTGCTGGTGGATGGGGGGGTGCCCCGGTGGCGTGTCTCTCCAGAGTTTCATCTGTGTATCGTCTGCCCTCCACTTGTTGAGCGCCTGGTCTCAGCCCAGCGGTCACCAATGTCTCCTCAGCGTACGGCCGTGGCGCCGAGCCAGGAAGGGCTCGCGCGATGGACATGGAGACCCCGCTGCCTCGAGCACCCTTTGATGTCATGCTCACGTGCTACACCCTCTTTGAGCGGGACGGGTGAGCGTGGCGAAAGGCTTGTTCTGAAAGGGGGGTGTCTGGCGCAAGGCGCATCCAGTCACTGCTTCTCGGGATCCATGGAACTGCTTGCCGCATGGATTGGCACCTTGCACCGGCTCGCTGGGGACCGCGCAGCAGCCTTTGGCATCTCATCCTCACCCACACCGAGCCGCCCGCTCCTGGCACAGGCCTGCCCAGCGCCATGATCGCCCTTTCCTGGAGAGCTGGCAGTGGAGCCACCTGATCATGGACGAGGCCCATGCCCTGAAGAACGCGGAGACCGTGCGCTCCCGTCGCCTCAGCAGGCAAGGCCTTGGCCCGGGGGTGGTGGCACTGGGTGGGGACCAGATCGTACTGGAACCAACATGGAAGGCCCTTCCCTTCCCCAGCTGATTGAAATCTGGGAAAGTGTATCAGGAGCTGCATGTGCTCCGTGGGATCGTACACGCACTGATCTGGGGAACGACACTCCCTCGCCTGGCTCTAGGCCAAGTCCTGCAGAGGATGGTGTCAGGCCCCCTCGCGCATGTGGCTACGAGCCCCATCCCAATGGCTCCCCGCATCACTCACCGAACCGCTGCTCCCCGGCCACATACGCAGGGTGGCGCAAGTCTCCCGTCGCCGCGTCATGATGACGGGCACCCCGCTGCAGAATGACCTGGGGGAGCTGCAGAATCTCCTGCACTTCCTCCTGCCTGCCATCTTCTCCAAGGAGACGTTTGAGAATGTCAAGGACGTGCTCAAGGCAAGGGCAGGATTGGAGGGGGGTTGGAGGGCGCTTGGGTGACGAAGGGCTTTGCAGGCATCGTGCGTGCGGCGAGGGGACATGAGTTGGGCGCGGTGCTGGCGCAGGCGGAGGAGGTGCGGCCTGAGGTTGATCATTCGTGGCTTGAAAGCTGCTGCGATGTCCCGGCCCGCATCCCAGTGCCAAGCCATCTGCTCTATGCGTCGCACATGAACCCCATCCATCGGCTGTCTGTCCCAAGACATATGACACACAGCCCTCAAACTCACTCCCCACCCCCCGTTCGGCCTCGTCGCGCGCAGGACGACGCGGAGATCGCCAAGCTGACGGCGCGCATGAAGTCGCTGCTGGGCCCCTTTGTCCTGCGCCGGCTGAAGACGGAGGTGAAGAGCCAGCTGACGGAGAAGGCGCACAAGAGCGAGTTCATCCCCATGGCCCCGGAGCAGCAGGCGCTGTACGAGGCGGCGGTGGCGGCCTACCGGCGCCAGCTGTCGGCACGTGCCATCAGCGCCGACGCGGGCGCGGCGGGGATCGAGAAATGGTGCAAGTCGGTGGGCGCGCGCAAGATCTCCCACATCTTCTCCCACCTGCGCAAGATCGCGCAGCACCCGCTGCTGGTGCGCCACCACTACGACGATGCGCGGGTGGAGGAGATTGCGGCGCTGGCGCACGAGCGCCAGCTCTTCTCCGGCAACGCCACGCTGAAAAAGGTGCAGGCGGAGCTGGCAGGGTACTCCGACTACGCGCTGCACGTCTTCTGCTACAACGCCGGCCCTGAGTTCGACGCGTACCGCCTGTCCTCGGAGCACCTCTGGTCTTCCTCCAAGTTCCGCCTGCTCAGGACCATGCTGCCCAAGCTGAAGGCCGCGGGCTCGCGCCCCCTCATCTTCTCACAGTGGACCTCGGTGCTGGACGTCATGGAGTGGCTCATGAGCGAGCTGCAGCTGCCCTACGTGCGCCTAGATGGGTCCACAGCCGTGGAGGAGCGCCTGGCCACCGTGGACAAGTGCGTGGGGTTGGTGTGGGGATGCTGTTGATCGGGGGAGGAAAGGATCGGGACGCCAGGCTGGGCCCTGGATCCTTTGGTCCGGGGGGTCCCAACCAGGCCACAGGATTCACGGCTCCCTGGTCTGCAGGCTGGCGCGCAGGCCCATGGGCCCCTCGCCACACCGCCATTGGACGCGATCACCCCACACCACCCACACGCGCGCGCACACACTCACACATGCACAGGTTCAATGGGAGCGAGGAGGTGTTTGCATTCCTCCTCTCCACGCGCGCAGGGGGCCAGGGCCTGAATCTGACTGGTGCGGACACGGTCATCCTGCACGACTCCGACTTCAACCCCCAGACAGACCGTCAGGCAGAGGACCGCTGCCACAGGTGAGGAGGAGCGGGGGGGGTGGAGATGCAAGGGGGAGGCCCCTGATGCTCACTCACAGGGCAAGGGACCACACCTGAGGGCTGAGCAGGGCACAGGCCCCGCACTGCCTGAGACGATCGCGGGCCTTGGCATCTGAGGTCCTGGCCTCACACAGCAAATGCTCACCCACCGTGCAGGCTCGGCCAAAAGAAACCCGTGACGGTCTACCGATTCATCACCAAGGGAACGGTGGACAAGAACATTTACAACATTGCGCAGCGAAAACTGCTTCTGGATGCAGGTGTGGTGGATAGGATTGGCCCACGTGGAAGGGAATGGGGCGGGTTAGGTTGTGAGGTGGTCGCAGGTGCACCCGTGCACAGCTCTGCGAATTTTCTAAGGCAGTGCTGGGACTCCTCTCCTATGCCTCGTGAGCCTTGCCACAGCATTCACTCTTTTGTACAGTGTAAAGCCTTCCTATAACATCCCCCCATCGTCCTTGTCCTGTGCAGCTGTCCTGGACGGCATCACTACCAGCACCAGCAAGCATGCAGAGACACCTGCGGACCGCTTGCAGATGGGCTTCATCCTTCACGACTTGCTCACTGGCAAGGAGCCAGAGGATGAGGACGAGCCCAAGCCCGAGGACGGAGTGGCTGAACCCAAGACCGAGGAGGGCGGGACAGGGACTCCAGCACCCAGCGCCGAGGTGGGCCAGGCAGAGGAGGTGAAGCCGGAGGAGGCAAGCAAGATCGTGGAAGTCACCGAAACGGAGTCTGTTCCCTAGTCTAGGCCTGCGAATGCACCCTCAATAACCAAGCCATGCATCCAGAGTGACAGTGTAATAATATTCTGGTCGCGAAGTGATAGTCATGCCCTTGTGGCGCTCTCATGTGTAAGCTGTGTCGGAGCCCGGAGCGAACGCTGGCTGGGCGAATGAACCGGGAGTGTCACCCTCTCGCGATCGCCATCATCCAACAAAGGTAAAACCTAAACTTATGCACTTATGCAATTGGTGCATTGCGACGAGAGTGGTACATGACAGGTGCGTGAGTGGTTTCGCGCGCCTCAAAATGACGCAACCTTCCGCGCATCCCCGTCGGATTTCAGACTCAGATTCGGGAATTACTACGATGCGGGGCTTGCGGGTGTATATAGGGACCCAGCACATTCCACGACCGCCACATATTCACCCTTTTGCATCCAATCTTGTTTCAACCCCATACTCTCACGAGCACACCCAAGCCAGCAATAGCGTCATCAACATATAGAGCAGAAAACTCCGCAACCATGTTTGGCCTTTCTGAGTAAGTGATGGTTTCGGATGTGCCGGCATGATGGGTTTTTGACAAATCTTGCATACACACGTTCTTTTCCTTTGTGTAATTGATCCCACATGGATGCATTCCCTCAATGCAGTGCCCACCACACCGAGATCGGTGCCAAGAAGGACGCCCTGGAGGTCCTGAAGCATGTGCCCAACCAGGTTTGTCACCCTCAGAGGATTTGCTCGTTGCATGTTTTGGATCGTGATGCTTGCGTGTCGCTGTGGTTATGCCGCGGCGCACCATCGGTAGCTTCTACGCTGACCACGGAGCATCAGCGATGGGTTTACGTCATCTCAGCTTCCCTCCTTGTCCGACACCTCGCAGCTGCTCATCAATGGCAAGTTTGTAGACGCCAAGTCCGGCAAGACTTTTGCCGTCTACGACCCTCGCACTGAGGAGGAGATATTCCGCATTGCCGAGGCCGATGCCGCGGATGTGGACGAGTGAGTTTCTCAAAGTTTCACCTAGGAGCGATTGCTGTGATTTTCACCACTGACTTCTGCATGTGCAGTATTGATGGCATTTCCTTAGCCTGACCTGTTCATCGTCGCCCAGCCTCCTGCTGCCCATTGTTCAGTCCGTCGGCTCATGGCGTCCGCTGCTCCCCTTTCCCCCCAACAGTGCCGTCGCTGCTGCGCGCGAGGCGTTCGACCACGGCCCCTGGCCCCGCATGTCTGGCCGCGCCCGCGGCCGCATCATCTACAAGCTGGCCGACCTGATCGAGCGCGACCTGGACATGCTGGCCACTGTAGAGTCGCTGGACAACGGCAAGCCCCTGTCCGTCGCCAAGGCCGCCGACATCACGCTGACCATCGACCACCTGCGCTACTTTGCCGGCTGGGCCGACAAGCTGGAGGGCAAGACCATCCCCACCGACGGCAACCACTTTGCCTACACCCTGGTGGAGCCCAAGGGCGTGGTGGGCCAGATCGTGCCCTGGAACTTCCCCGCCCTCATGATGGCCTGGAAGATCGCCCCCGCCCTGGCCTGCGGTAACGCCATCGTGCTGAAGCCAGCGGAGCAGACCCCCATGTCCGCCCTCATCATCGGTGCGTGGCCGTCCTGGATGGTGTGGGGTGTCGCGGCGGTGTCATTTCGTGGAGTGGTGCGACCATCTGGACCCCCTTGTTTGCACATTCACCCTCATGGGGAGCCCTTTCCTCGGTTGAACATACAAGGATGTGCACACATCCTCAGCCCCAGCACTCTACCCATTCTCTCTGCCATGTTCCACTTCCTCCGACCACATCCCCCTCCTCATTCCAACTCCACATCAACAGGCAAGCTTGCCCTGGAGGCCGGCCTCCCCCCGGGCGTGCTCAACATCCTGCCCGGCTTTGGCCCCACCGCGGGCGCCCGCCTGACCAGCCACCCCGCCGTCGACAAGGTGGCCTTCACCGGCTCCACCGAGGTGGGGCGCATCATCATGAAGTCCTGCGCGGAGCACATCAAGGACGTGACCCTGGAGCTGGGTGGCAAGTCTGCCATGATCATCGGCCCCACCAAGGACATCGACAACGCGGTGGACATCGCGCACTTTGCCCTTTTCTTCAACCAGGGCCAGGTGTGCACGGCCGCCTCCCGCCTCTTCGTCCACGAGTCGGTGTACGACGAGTTCTGCGCCAAGGCTGCCGAGTACGCGCGCAAGCGCAAGGTGGGCGACCCCTTTGAGGCCGAGACGGAGCAGGGCCCCCAGATCGACAACGAGCAGTTCGAGAAGATCCTGGGCTACATCGAGTCGGGGAAGGAGCAGGGCGCGCGCCTGCTGACCGGCGGCGCCCGCGTGGGCAAGAAGGGCTTCTACATTCAGCCAACCGTCTTCGCCGACGTGAAGGACGAGATGAAGATCGCGCGGGAGGAGATCTTCGGCCCCGTCCAGTCCATCCTGAAGTGGAGCACCACTGAGGAGGTGCTGCGCCGCGCCAACGCCTCCGAGTACGGCCTGGCGGCCGGCATTGTCTGCGACGACATCCACTTGGTCAACACGCTGTCCCGCGGCCTGCGCGCCGGCACCATCTGGGTGAACACCTATCACGTGTACGACCACGGCGTGCCGTTTGGTGGCTACAAGATGTCCGGGGTGGGGCGCGACAAGGGCTCCGCAGCGCTGGCCCACTACACCAACACCAAGGCTGTGGTGCACAAGCTGGAGGGCGAGCAGGCGTGGCTGTGAGTGCGGTCGGGCCGGGCGCGAGCGCCCCGCCGAATGGTGGCCCCACCCTGTGGGCCTGGGTGCGAGGTGGGCCGACTGCCCACCGATCTTCCCTGCATACCCCTCTTTTCCACCATGCCTCGCATTTGAGGGAGTGTCAAACTTCCGAATTTTGGTCTGCTGTGGGCTCCATGCATGGGGGGCGGGCATCCCCCTCCCCAGGCTTGCATGCCATGATTTTGAGGCGCTGTCTGCGCCATTTATCCTACATTGGACTTGAGATGCAAGGTAACACTGCATAAAGCCAGAGGACTCCCACGGTAATCAGGAGAGGGGTTTGATGGGAACAGGGCCCTGTCCCGTTCGGGATTGCTCAGATGCCCAGACGCCGCTCAGGGTCGTGAAAGCTTGAGGCCTCGTAATGCGGACACAAACCCTCCTTGTGACGATCGTATGCATATTATGACCACGATACGGCCAAAGAATGTCCCTGGGGTACGCCGAGAAGCTCTCCTTTAAGGAGGACGTCGGGGGCAGCTTGGGCGCACCGGAGGTTTTCGATGCTGCCACCGAACTTGCCCAGAGCATAGAGAAACTCATCCAGCTCGTGAGTGGACCCAATCCTGCACGACAGGGAACTGCCCTGTCGATGATTCATTGGGTGCGCTGGGTGATTGCAGATGCACCCAACAAACCCTGCAGGTGTCGGAGGCAAGGAGCATCATCGCCTTCACAGGGGCTGGGATCAGCACCAGCACGGGCATCCCGGACTTCAGGGGTCCAAACGGTGTCTGGACGGCGCAGAAGTTGGGAACGGCCCTCCCAAAAGCCACAGTTGAATTTGCCAATGCTGCGCCATCGCTGACACATCAGGTGTGTTGAAGGGTGGTTGCAGGCTCGGTTTGATGCCCTGCCAGTTTCTGTATACAATTGGCTCGCAGCACGACCTGCTCTTTCTCTCGCTGGCTGAGCACCCTTCCTGCCATCGTGCAGGCTCTGCTGGCCTTGCATGGCACCGGCAAACTTAAGTACCTTGTCAGTCAGAATGTGGATGGCCTGCACCGACGGAGTGGGTTCCCTGCCGCGGCCTTGGCGGAGCTGCATGGCAACTGCTTTCTGGAGCGCTGCAGCACATGTGGAGCAACCTTCACTCGTGACTTTGAGGTCGAAACGGTGAGTTGATGGGGAAGGTTGTGAGGGGGCGTTACCCGGACGGGGCGCTGGTGACTGTGGCCTGTGGGCGTACAATCCTCGAAGCTCCTGCTGCAGCCCTTGGTACCTGGACAAACTGCAGGTTGGCTTTATGGAGACGGGACGCTTCTGTGAGGTGCAGGGATGCCGTGGGCCCCTCACAGACACCGTACTAGACTGGGATGATGCCCTCCCTGCGAAGGAGTTGAAGGAAGCAGGTGGGTAGCTCGGGGATGTTCAGGGCTGCGCTGGAGTGGCAGGGGAACCCACCCTGTGCCAGTACCTTGTCGCTCTACCCCTTGGATCCAAGCTTGACCAACTATCCCCTCAGAGCTCCGTGCCAAGCATGCGGATCTGGCCATCTGTCTGGGGACCAGCCTCCAGATCCGGCCGGCTTGTAACCTGCCTCTGCGAACTGTGAGAGTCTACAAGGACCGTCCCCAAGGTGCTCTGGTTGATAGGAAGGGGAACAGTCCTACCAGGTGGCATTTGTCGGGCCCACTCCAATCTGCAACCCAACCAATTTCGCACAGCTGGGAAGCTGGTCATTGTCAACCTGCAGCGCACACAGCACGACAAGAAGGCGTTGACGTCTGGTGGTCTCGTGATTCATGCCCGGACAGACGACGTGATGCGCGGCTTGATGGCCGGGCTGCACATGCAAGTACCAGAATACAAGCGGCTGGACACATTTGTCCTTGAGGTGGCGCTCATCGAGCAGGAGGCCAAGAGGGTACGGCATTCAGAGTCTGGGGCTACGGGCACGCCAAAGGACAAGCTAATGATAGGAGTACGGAACCAGCATGGTCGGCAGTGCCCCCTGCCATTTGTCGAGGACGTCACCTTGAAGGCCGAGGTGAGTGGCGTGCTACTCTGGTGCACAACCCATGTATGGTGATGTGAGACTCACTCATCGCCCGCTCACCCCGCAGATCTCCAATGACCATGTCTTCCAGCTCCGCCTGGAAGGGCATCCATTCTGCCATGCTATTGCGGCAGAAGCAATCGCTGGGAGGGTGTTGCACGTCGCTATTGCGCTGCATCCACAGCTTGGTCATAGTGGAAGGCACCTGCTCATCGACCACCACATTCCCAAGGATTATAGGATGATGGATGACCAGGTATCCAGGTACACTTTCTTGACACAAGCCGTTCAGTATCCTCTATAGACCCTGTAACGCCACCTCGTAACTGGGTTTTGCCCCCACGAGAACCGCGGGGGAGTTCACACGTGCCGTGTGAGGGTGAAAGTGAAATCTGCATCCACGCGCAACACGCCTGCATGCACATAAGTAGCGTGAAGCCAGCCACAAGCCCAACAAGGAAATAATTTTCGCTTGGACACTGAACAAGTGAGCTGCGCGAGCATTCGTAGAGGGACTGTCCCTGCCCCTTGGTCCCCTTTCTGAGGAGGCCTCACTGACCATGCAGACCGCAGCATTCACGACTCGAGCTCCCACGAGCCAGTGTAGCGTTGGTCGCAGTAGATCAGGCCGTGTGAGGACAACGTGCGTAGCCGCACCGCCCACGCCCGCCCGAGCCCCCGCCAGCACAGGATGGGTGCGCAGTTTTGGACGTGCCTCGCCCGTCGCTGTGGACACTTCGTTTCATTGGGCACCAGAGTGCTTCATTGCATGGTGGGGTGCCTCGCGTGAACTCTCACGGTAGCCTGCGCAACTATCTCTCCTAAGACCTCACCTCCAGAAACCACCCCCCTCCCCTCCCCCAGGTGAAGAGCCCCATGACCATGACTGAGAAGATCATCGCCAACCACTCAGACAGCTCCGTGGTCAGGCCCGGCTCCAACATCTGGACCCGGGTGGACAAGCTGATGACCCACGATGTGTGTGGCCCAGGCACCTTTGGCATCTTCCAGAAGGAGTTTGGCGAGAATGCAGAGGTCTGGGACCGCGAGCGCGTGGTGCTCATGCCGGACCACTACATCTTCACCTCCGACGAGCGTGCCAACCGCAACGTGGACATCCTGCGCGACATGGCGAAGCGTTACAACATCAAATACTTTTATGACATCACTGACCGCTCGGACTTCCGGGCCAACCCGGACTACAAGGGCGTGTGCCACGTGGCCCTGGCCCAGGAGGGCCACTGCAAGCCGGGGGAGGTCATGTTTGGCACAGACTCCCACACCTGCAACGCCGGGGCGTTCGGCCAATTCGCCACGGGTGTGGGGAACACCGACGCTGGCTTCATCCTGGGGACAGGAAAGCTGCTGATCAAGGTGCCGCCCACCATGCGCTTCGAGATGGTGGGCCAGATGCCGCCGTACCTGCTGGCCAAGGACCTCATCCTGCACATCATCGGCGAGATCTCGGTGGCCGGCGGCACGTACCGGGCCATGGAGTTCAGCGGGGAGGCCATCTCCAACATGAGCATGGAGGAGCGCATGACCATCTGCAACATGGTGATCGAGGCCGGCGGCAAGAACGGTGAGGGAGCTGGAGGGTGGGAGGGTGGGAATGGATGCCTGTCGCGGCGGCAGGGTGGGGAGGTGATGAACGCGGTGGGATGCGCAGTGCAGGCACCTGCTCCAGCCCAGTATTGCATCGAGGGGAATCGTCCCCCCTTGTCCCACAGGCATGTGCCCCCCGGACGAGACAACATTCGACTATGTCACCCAGAGGACCTCCGAGCCCTTTGAGCCCGTGTATGCTGACAGCGCAGCGCAGTACGTGGAGAGCTTCAGGTTCGACGTGTCCAAACTGGAGCCGACGGTGGCGGCGCCCCACTCCCCTGACAACCGGAAGCTTGCAAGAGAGTGCCGCCACGTCAAGATCGACCGCGTCTACATCGGCTCGTGCACTGGCGGGAAGACGGAAGACTTCATGGCGGCAGCAAAGCTGTTTCATGCCGCGGGGCAGCAGGTGAAAGTGCCCACCTTCCTCGTACCAGCCACCCAGAAGGTAGCCTAGTGTTCGTTGTGGAATGTTTGAGTGGCTGGGAGTGGGGTCACCTGTGTTGCTGAAGCCGGCACTCGCAGCTGAGCTTGGCCCTTGCCACCCGCTCCCGACTGTGCAGCTGACGCTGGCAGTAGCCGCAGCGTCAGCATGCTCAGCAGAATGCACGACCCTTTTGGTTGACGTGTAATGACCTTTACAATTGTCATGTCGTCCCTCTCTTCTCTCCCTGCTTCAGGTCTGGGCAGATGTATATGCCCTGCCAGTCCCTGGGTGTGGTGGCAAGACCGCAGCCCAGATCTTCGAGGCGGCTGGCTGCATCACCCCAGCGGCGCCCTCGTGCGCGGCCTGCTTGGGGGGCCCACGCGACACCTTTGCACGCATGAACGAGGCCCAGGTCTGCGTGTCGACGACCAATCGCAACTTCCCGGGGCGGATGGGGCACAAGGATGGGCAGGTGTACCTGGCCTCACCCTTCACAGCAGCAGCCTCGGCCCTGGCTGGGCATGTGGCTGACCCGCGAGACTACATGTGAGGGCATGTTCCCCCTGCTGCTCCAAGAATTGAAGAATGCCACGAATGATAGCAGCTGCTGATTGGCGTCTGATTTCTTTTGCCTGTGCTTCATGCCATGACCATGGTAGAAGCGTCCTGTTTTATATCTTACATGCTCGAGGCCTATTTCCTGTGATTCATGAAGGGGGTACACTATCGGGCGACGAGAAGAGACATGCCTAGGTCCATTAAATATTCCACTCGCTGGACTTTAGTACGTCGCTGCTGATCCTCAAGGGGATAGATATTGCCCGAGCACCACCTCCTCCTGTGAGCGGCACAGGCAGCACGGCAGGAGATGGTCCTTGCTGGCACGCTGAGCAATTGTGACATCGAAGAGCAGGCCATGCCACCAGTCTCACCGGGGGAGGAGTCTCACCTGTATGCCCTGGACCTTTCCTAGATGCCCCTGCAATGCCTTGACGGACCATGTCAGCCACGCCCCACGCGTCGACAAATGCTGCCACGGCATTGAGCTGCTCCTGGTACTCCTCGTCTGTCAGAGGGAAGGATTTCTGCTCTAGGAAGCGCCACATGACATGCAGGTACATGTTGTTCCCTCGCTGCTGAAGCCGAACGTCAAAGCTGCGAAGGGTGTGCGTGCGGTAACTCAATGGTGCAGTGCAGACCGCCATGACTGGGCATGAGATGCACGACCACACCACTCCTCCAGGCTCCAGTCCCCACCCCTCACCTCCTCTGCCACTTGGCATACACGAGGTCTCGCAGCTCCCCGCCACTGAACCTCTCAGGACTATATGCTCTATTCAATTTATTCCGGGCGCTCTCTATGCCCCCACTCTCCTCATCTGCACCGTCTTGTTGGCACAGCATGGACGGTGCATGAGCATGGGGGGAGGGGGCGGACCACCTGCAGAACACGCGCTCGCCACAGACTCATGAAGACGGCATGCCTTCCTGGATCGTACCCGGATCACCTCCTTCTGTCGTTGATGAATGAACTGGGATGTATCTCCTCCTATGTAACGCCCGATTTGTTCTCCGACTTGTGGGCACTGGCGCTGTGGTCCTGCCCGTCAACAGAACTGGACGGCACTGTGTGCATGCAGTGGCAAGATGCATCCTCGGTCTCAGTCGAGCAATCAAGAGCAACGTTTCCGAAATCCTGAGCTGCAAACGCACGCCCACTTCCTCCTGCTCCAGGCCACGATGATGATGTTTTCTGTCCGGCTTACGCTTGGCATTCGCTCGGCTCAGAAGATTTTCCTTCTCATGGAGTACTGCCTCACGTTTTTCACAAAGCAGATTTCCCGCGCGTTACACCTATACTGGTCCCTTCCTCTTCAAATGGAAAGGGCAAGAGCATCCGGTGAGTAAAGTTTGAGCGTGCGGTCATAAGGGGGCGGACCACCTGCAGAACACGCGCTCGCCACAGGCTCATGAAGATGGCATGCCTTCCTGGATCGCACCCGGGTCACCTCCTTCTGTCGTTGATGAATGAACTGGGATGTATCTCCTCCTATGTGACGCCCGATTTGTTCTCCGGCCTGTGGGCACTGGCGCTGTGGTCCTGCCCGTCAACAGAACTGGACGGCACTGTGTGCATGCAGTGGCAAGATGCATCCTCGGTCTCAGTCGAGCAATCAAGAGCAACGTTTCCGAAATCCTGAGCTGCAAACGCACGCCCACTTCCTCCTGCTCCAGGCCACGATGATGATGTTTTCTGTCCGGCTTACGCTTGGCATTCGCTCGGCTCAGAAGATTTTCCTTCTCATGGAGTACTGCCTCACGTTTTTCACAAAGCAGATTTCCCGCGCGTTACACCTATACTGGTCCCTTCCTCTTCAAATGGAAAGGGCAAGAGCATCCGGTGAGTAAAGTTTGAGCGTGCGGTCATAACCTGCGGTTGCAATGAGGCAGGCCCCATCTGGGCTGATGTCGCCGGCCATGACCTTCCCATCGTGGCCTGCCAGAGTCTTGGCCAGCCGCAGAGTGCGCCCGGCCCACAGCTTGCTGACCTTATCGTACCCACACGTCAAAAGGTAGCTACCCGTGATCGGCTCAAAGCGGACAGTAGAGATCAGCGACGTGTGACCTGTGAATGAAAAGACTATCTGCGATGTGGAGATCCTTCAGGAATGGGTATTCCTCCCAACAACCTTGACAAGCCAACAATGCTCCCCTCCCTCTCTGAATCGTCGCACCTGGGAGGATGGTGAGGGTACCCTTCTTCCGCAGGTCAAACACATGTGCGGTGTTGTCCTCGGATCCTGTCGCCACATGGTACCCATTTGGGCTGAAATCTGCCGCTAGGATGGACTTCACGTGTCCCTCGAGCTTCATGATGTTGCGACCTGTCCGCAAATCCCAGAGCCTGCCAGTGGCATCCATGCCACCCGTCGCCGCAAGGGCGCCATCCCCCTGCAGTGACGTGGGGTGCAGGACCTCCGGGAATGACTGAGGTGCATTGTCTGAGATCGCAGCCAGATCAGCCACCTTACATGATGCGCACCTGGAAGGCGATGGCGTACACAGCCCGACTGTGACCCTCCTGCTCCTGCAAGCAGGTACTCGTTGCGATGTCCCAGAAGCGCCAGGTGGTGTCAAAGCTAGCTGTGCCCACATGTCTACCAAAAGGATGGAATGCCACCCTTCCAAGCCGGTCAGTATGGCCGGAAAGTGTGGCTTGGCAATGGCCCTCCTTGGACCACAGACAGGCTGTGCCGTCTGTGGCTCCTGACACAAACGCCACTCCTTCTGTGGATGTTCCTGCACCATGCATTGCAAAACAGACCTGTTGGCATCTGTCCTGGCTAGCAAACTGGAGCAACTTGTTATGATATAGATCAACTCTTCCCCCATCAGGCTCAATCTCAAAAGCAGCCGCCACACACCTGCCACATTCGGATTCCATGCAACTCCTGTGACGCGGTCCGTGTGAGCCTTGATGCTCGTCACCACACGGCAGCTGGCAGAATCCCAGATTTTGACTGCACCACTCCAAGAGCCAGTCAGCAGCTGTGACCCGTCCGGTGAGAAGACACACCCCACGATTGGTCGGTCGTCCCCGATCTCAGACACTTGATTGATGAGATGCCGAAGGGGTAATTCTACGCAATGAGGGCGGCGAGGAGAATGGGGTCGGACATCGGCGAGGTAGGGGCAGCGATGGCATGCCCAAAGCTGCCGCCACCTGGCTAAGCCAAGCAGCTTGGACCACACCTTCTTGGTCACCATGCCCGTTTGCTTCCATTCTCTGGCGCTCGGAATGCAGGCGCCTGGCTGCCCTTTTCAAAGACTCTTGAGCAATCTGCAGGGGCAATCAGCGAAGTGAATACACACCTTGTTGACCAGAGGCGGCACAAAGAACTCGTAGCACAGATGTACCTGAAGGCGTGCAGACTTCAGCTGATCACTCCCTTCTGTGTAGAAGATTTCTTTCTGAGACACTAGCTGAGCCGCGGGCTCCAATGTAAGGCCTGCAACAAGTCGAAGGACCTGGAATTATACGATGCCGTGACCTCCAGCATGGCATGCCAAGCAGTCCACAAATGCTTCCGAGCCTCACGCTAGGCCGGCCCTTCACTCAACTCACCACTGGGCGCAGCATAATCATTCAGGGCATAGATCTTCCGCAGACGGTCAGAGCGTTCCATCTGTAGGTGGACAGTGTCCCGGAAAATGATCCGTGGCCTGCATCAAGCCCCGCCATACTGTCATCAGGCAAAACCAAAACACTGGCAAGATGCATGCTCTCCTTGGCCTCCCACCTCTCGCTCTCCAAACAGGGTGATGGGCTCTCCAAGCTCTCTCAGAAGACGCCGGACTTCCCCATCATTAGTGGGAACCACTACAGTCTTCATCCTTCGCCGCAACTCCAGCTCTTGCATGATCTCCTGCTGCTTACTCATAACAGCTGCACTTGCCTGTGCCATTGGATGTGTGTAGCTGGGCCGTCGATACTGGCGATAAGCAATCACCAAGACATCTACACATGAGCACCATCTCCTGACAGAGCAGCCAGAGTTGGTGGGCCAGCGTACCTCTGGAAGCGGCATCATGATTTGCGCTTCCTGCATCCTTTTCTCGCAGTGCGCCTATCGGTGTCACGCGAGTCCCTGCGCTTAGTGCTCAGCCAAGCTGCAAGCCTGCCGGGGCATCCACTTGCAGGCTACTTCGATACGCTGATATAGCTATGAGCTCAAGCGCGGGTATGAACCTTGCCTTGTCGATCATTGATCAAGTTGATCCCTTCCCTGTAGGATACTGTAAGGCTGGGGGTGGAGGAAGACCGTCCAATTGCGATGCTTGCAGCATGCTATGCGAGGTATGCCGGAGCACTGCCTGCCCAGTATTCGATCACACCCTGCACACAGTCGACAATGCCTTTGAGGAACCTTTCATCACCTGCTTGATGCAATTATTTTGAAAAGTATACTCACACATAATAAGGCGACTGGCTGCTCGTCGCGTGCGTGGAAAAGCTGCCCATCGGCAGACTTGTGCGGCATCTCCGAATAGACTCGTCCAAGCGTTACCATGGCGTCTAAGCGACAAAGAGAGGAAATACCTATCCCACATCATGAGCCTCTCCTCGAGGAACTCGTGTACCTGGGCGACGATGCATTTCCGGTGAGTGTAGGCGTGCCACATTGAGCTGGGGCTCTCCTGGACATTTTGCATCGCCAAGTCACCCACTTGGCTTCCCATCCTCCCTTCCCAGACCCTGGAGCTAGAGAGGGACGTGATGCTCTCTGCTGTCAAACGGATAGGCCGAGTTTTGCACGACAAGGGGAACTCCCCAGTGGATGCATTCCTGGACTGTGTGCTGAGCTTGTCCAGCAAGATTCCTCTGTACTCCCTCATCGTGGGTGAGGTTCAGGGCTGTGGTTCATGACAAGGGTTGCCATTTAAAACTGCGGGTGACCAGCGCTGCAATTCTACTTTGCACGCTCACCCTTGTGTGCAGGCCTGCTCAACGTTGATGACGAGCCATTTGTCAGCACGCTGCTCAAGGAAGTTGGACATCGCCTTGCCCAGTCGCTTGCGAGCGGCGCCGAATCATCCAAGGGTCGGATTCTCCTTCAGTTCCTGGCCTCGCTCTGCAATGTCAATGTCGTGGACACAGGATCCTTCCTGGCATTCATCCTCGAGCAGATGCAGCAAGTGACAAGTGTCGCTGAGCAGAGTGAGTCACACACAATAAGGATCTCATTTGATGTGCAGGATTCCACGCAGAGCTAGCCACCCTCTCCCTGATCCTTACTCTCTGCAGGGAAAGATGACGCTCCAGAGGAGTGGCAGCCGCATCTAGACTCGTTGGTGTACTCGTACCTGGTGGCACTCCCTTTTGTCGAGGAAGGGGCGCCATCCCACTTCGGAGATCAGCTGCAGGTAATGTCCAGGAGTCTGCATATTGATTGAAGGACAGGCCCATGCCCTTGTTGGCAAGGCAACATCATCTGAAACCTGTGCAAGCGAACAGCCACACTCTCTTGACCCTTTGCAGGCAATACTGAGAGTCTGCAGAGACTACCTTGGTCTGAGGAGGCTGCGTGGCAAGAGTCTCCACCCGTTCCTGATGGCATTATCAGAAGAAGATACCATTTCACAGTAAGCGCCACTTCGCAGTATGTTTTGTATGTGGGACCCTCGCTCGACGCACCGCCATCTTTGTGCTTCTACAACATGCATTCTTCTTTATGGTTGGCGGATTTTGCAATACAGGATGGCAGTCCTCGTTGCCAACCACTGCAACAGGTTTGAATGCCCGATTAGACGCAGCAGATCTGACATCTTCACCTCCCATGCATGCACAGGTCCGACATGGGCAGAGCATCCTTCATACCAGATCTTACTGAAGCCCTCGATCAGATCATCAGTCTTGGTGCGTTTGACATCTCGAGCATCCCTAGACTCCATGCAAAGTACGAGATAGATCTGGCGAATGGGAAGATTCGCAGCCTTCCCGACATCGCTGTACCCTTGGATGGAGGAAACAGCCTCCCTCCTGGAGCTTCACCAAGTGTGGTAAGCCGCAGATATGTTATTAAGTGTTGCACCAACCCACCTTGCGTACGGAAATAATATGTGTCAAGTCCCGCTCTAATGTCTACAGAGAGCAGCATTGCAGCTGGAGAAGTACCCTCCGAGACGGACCCTTCAATTGCTGGATAAACAGCACACCGATGGAGAGCGACCCGCCTTGGAAAGGATCATCGTTGAGGACTATGTTCTCGACGTCCTGATAGCTTTTGAGGGAGACAGAATCGAGTGCGCGCGGCGCCTTGTTCAAGGTGATCTTGTAAGAGAGTGCTGTAGGTGCGGTCCAAATCGAGCACGCATCTACTCAACCTGTTTATGTTCGCTGCAGGACTACCCATCACATTCCCTTACGAGCCTCTTCTGTGTCAAGTACTGTTCGGCCAAATGCTGGGCTTGCCTCATTCGAAGTTCCGGCCGGTGATGTACGCCACCCTGATGGTGGATCTCTGCAAACTCTGCAAGACCTTTCCCAGAGCAATGAGTGCCTGTGTACGGTGAGTTTCTCTGAGATTCGGCATGATGTTCTTCAGGGACGAGATTCTACATGCCCACCCTACATTGATTTGAGAGGAACTTCATGAAAACACTCGACCAAATGCAGGGAGTGCTTTGCCCGGATGAATACGATGGATATGAATCTTCGCTTCAGATTGGCAGAATGGCTGGCATATCATTTATCCTGCTTTGAGTACGTCTGGCCGTGGTCCAAGTGGGAGCACGTCCTCACGAAACCAGAGCACGATGGTCAAAGGTACCAGGGACTGGTTTGTTGTGCAGATTCCCTTCTGCTTTTATATTGTGCTGTGTGCCAGCTCATGCATTGCATCCTAATGCAGGCAATTCTGCGGGCTGGTCCTGGACAAGCTGGTCCGGCTGTCGTATTGGGAGAGGATCCACAGTGTGGTGCCGCCTCAGTTCCAGGTCTTGCTGCCACCAAAACCTATTCCGGCAAAAATCGAGTATGAGGAGAACGAACTCGCAGCCGAAATTCTACAGAAGGTAAGGTCGGAATCCTATTTTGCTCTTATTGTCACCAGCAGGCCTTTACAGATACTACACTTCAACGCTTGAATATTGAGATGGAATACCTCAAGATTTCGATAGTACTTCCCACAGGTTCGAGCAAAGACCTCTGCTGAAGATCTGGACGTTTGGTTGGAATCTATCTCTGAAACGAATGAATTGTCGGCCTTTGATCTGTGCAACCTGCTTGTGCGAGTCATCCTGGATGCCGGTTCAAAGTCCTACACACACATGCTCACTCTCTTGGAGCGGTACACTGGCCCTCTGGTTGTCAGGGTGACTGCGCTGGGCAGACAGGTAGCTGATCGACGGGGTGTGGGAGGGGAGCCGAAGCTCATATTTCAAGGAGTACTGTTTAGCACAGGAAACCACTTGTCAATTCCTCACCAACCTTACCTCAGAGCGAGATGAGTCTCATCGATGGAGTGATGGAAGTCTGGAAGGAAGCGCCCCAACGTGTTGTGATGGCTGTGGACCGCCTTATGACGCTTCGCCTGGTCTCAGGTGAGCATTTATTGGACCATCCGCTTCACGAACCATATACAACTCGTGGTACTCACGAGAGAACAACACTTTCCTACGCAGCGGAAGCTGTGATATCGTGGATATTCCATAAGAACCCCTTCAAGGCTGCAAACGATTCCCTGAGCTTTGCTACCGTCTGGGAAGTTCTCCATTGCGCTCTCGACAAAACCGTAGCCCGAGTGCAGGTGAGGTTCCCCGCTTAACACATTATGCGTTTGTGTGTCCGAATGTTTTTGCTGATGATACAATTAGTTGATGCACGATCTTGCAGGATGCCAAGGAGGATCTAGTAGGCCACAATCTAGACATTCAAGGTCTCAGCTTGCTCGAGGAAAAGAATCTGTCAAACATCAAGGACGTGCCGGAGGACCTCCTGGCTTACGTGAAGGAAACCTTGGCACATCAGGAGGTATGCAAATGTTCCCAGGGGGAAGACTCTCGAGGCTCCAGCATCTGTTTGGGAGCAGTCTCTGTCCGCTCCGGGCATGGTTTCACCCGAGGCACATCCCAACCTGCAGGCCGCTTTTGTCTTGCTCCTCACATCCTTCGCTGTCGAGTGGAGTCCGTCGTACACATCTGTGGAGGAGCATGTGGCAAAGTCCACGGACAGTGACGAGGATGCTCATATCGTGTTCCAGTACAATTGTCTCGTAGCACTCCTCAGGGAGTACAACACGCAATTTGCCATGATCAGCGGTCTTGCGGCGGACAAACTGAAGGAGCTGGAGGCACCTGGATTGCTTGAGGCCATTCAGAAATACCTTCTTCTATAATGCGCTTCCCTGTAAGTAGTCCTCCGATCTTGAGAGAATGAGCAAACCAGACATTGAAGTTGTGAAAATGCATCGCTATGCCACCTTGCCTCACCCTTGAGTAAAGGCATACACAGGGATAATGTTTGGAACTCAAGCATACCTCCCAGGATTGACCCTCACCACCTACTCAGCGATAGTGGGTCACTGATCGTGTGCTCCAGAGAGGCCGCAAACAAACTATATATTTGAAAGGATGCCCACTTAAGGAGTCACGACTATTCTCTCATACATTTGCATGATACACGGCTTCACAATATTAAACGCGGGATGAGATCTCTCAGTGGATGCTTATTCCGGGATGCAGCTATTGCCCAGGTACCACAACGATGACCGTCATATTGCAACCTAGACTATATACCCTGCTATAGACAGAATTGTTGCAGGGCAATAGGGGAGGGACACAGATGATTTAGGAAGTCCTACTTCGAGGGGGAATCCATTTGTTGTAATTGACAGATCCCCTGACACCCTGGTATACATTGCACATTCGTGCATCGCACCACTAGTGTCCATTCAGCGTGGATGAATTACGGTGTAAGTAATGGCAACAAGTATAGCTCATTATGATGAATCCATCACTCGTTTGGCTCAACTGCATTTCAGACACGGTGCTGGGATCTCTATGGTGTCGGTTACTCGACGGCTGCATAATATTGGTTGCCTCACAGGATAAAGGTATCTCTGCTGCACCATTAAGCAAGCATGATTTCAAAGGGAAATGAGTATCAGACACCGCATCCATGGAATTCGACATAAGCAAGCTCACTTGGAACGTCGAGGCTTAAGCGAATAGCAATGGGTGTACTAGTGTGTAGCAGCCGCCTTAGAGATCCCTGACCATCCCAAGCCTGAAATCCTTTCCAATTTGGGCAATCACATGTTTTGCTTGGTGTTTCCTCCTAGCTGGTGCTTTTATGGACTCGTACAGTCCTTAGACCTCACCTTTGGCAGCGGGCGTCTCAGAGGCACGTCCTACCCAATTCCACACGGTAAACGGAAGCATGCGATGACGTCTCATAGGTTTGGGCGTCACTCTCACTGCTTGGTGAGCAATGATGACATTTAAGCATGGAAATTTTCCATAGTGACCAGTTGCTCGACTTCTTGTCATCCACCAGATGCGTGCTGTAGCACTACTCATCAAGAGAATATGTGTGACATTCGAAAGTTTTCTGCCCACCCTTGGTAAGAAATATGGCTACCAGTCAGGCACCAACTTTACTGTACATTACGATTGTCTGGAGAACAGGTTGCCAGGTTGCAGACGCCACAACCGACAGAAGAGCTGCAAAGTTACTTCTGAAATCGCACAGATGACTTCAGCATGAAGAGTAAGAATTCTGCAGATATCAACGTGTTTTCGTGATTTGTGCATACTCTTATGAGCTTCGCTATTACAGGCATATGTCTGAGTGCAGGATCGGTATGAGACCAGAGGACTAGGATAAGGGCTCCAGTGCCCTTCGAGCGAGTGCTTAGCCCCTATGAATTGCATTCACATAGTTCCTCGAGATGATGTATATCTGTTCTCACCACGGCCATCGTTTTATGTTGCAGTGGGTTCTTTCACGATTACTTTGTTAGAGTGCCCTGCATGTCATTTGCTCGACCATGACGAGTTGAGCGATTATGTGTGCGAACTCATCAATTAATGATAATGTTCTCTATCTCCTCATCCAGTCTGAAGCAGCGGACAAACTCGTCACAAGGGACAGCGCATGCTAGCAAAGACTCTGGCTGGCATTAACGCTTGCAGAAGGAAGACATCTCACGCGTATGATACATCACTCTTCGATGAGCCACTGCACACCTGCCCTCCCCTTTAAGTTTGAGCCGAAAACAGGCCCGCTTTCTACCTTAAGGATTGGGACAGTACGGTATCTAAGTGCTCATTGTCGGTACTAATTTTACTGGTACGCCCGAGGGAAAAAAGAAGAATCAGTACCGAGCGACCTTGGGTGGTGTGATGATCTAAATTGACATTCCACCCCAACACCTTTGGCCTGGACACACTTTTGAGCAACCTGGATTCCATATGTCCCATGATTAAGTACATTTTTATCAAGGGTGAAGGGATAAGAAGATTAATGCGAGTATAGACGTCATAGGGAAGGGATAGGCTCAGGAAGTGCCCTTGAATAGATCAGCAAAGGGTCTGTCACCTAGTGGCAGCAAAGGCTGGTTGGAGTGGAGATTTTCAAGCCATGAAGGATTTATTGGTCCCAGCAAACTCTCGAATCCCAGGGTAAGCCCATCTATGGTGAGCGGAGGGACCGCTGATAAAGATAGTGGCCTTGGAGTGACCCCGTGCGCATACTGAGAAGGTCCGGACACGGGAAACGGTCCCAACGGCTGTTCTGCGCTCAAATGGTTGCCCGCATGGAGAATGTCCTCTTGCATCAGACGGTTTCCACCATTGTCTTCACCGTTCTTATGTAAACTTGTTGTGGGAGGAGATGAGCTGCCAGCTTCTACACCTGGTGGTAGAGAGAATAATCATAAGACAAGGCGGCGATAAATGGAGGACCAATGAGAAGCCTGGCCATTCACAAGCACCTTCGAGGCGCCGCATGGTTTTCAGGCAGACAACCCATTACCTTCGATGCTTTCCTCCGTCTCTCTTGGTGTTGTTGCTGCTTCTACTACAGGCTGCGCCTAAAGTAGGGAAGGGCGAGAGCGAACAATGAACTGCGTACTGTCTTCAGTGAGCACGCAACCTGCTATTGTAATATTCTGCCCGAGATGTTGGTGATCCGGCAAGTCCGCATCGGTGCGCACAGTATAGAAGCAATCACTGTTGTAATATCGCACCTCATCGACGGCCTCAGAGTCGTAGCTGTCAGTAATGCGCTGATCCACAGACCCGCCTTGACCTGCAAAGGATATAAAGTTGTGAGACTCATCCTTGGTGGTCTAGATTAAATCGAGCTGGAAAAGCGAGCCTCACCTGCGGTCTTAGAGCCCCATCTGTAGAGAAACTGGACGATGTGTGCTTCTCCACATTCGTGTGTAATGTCACACATCTACAGGTCGGATTTAATATTCGAAATTGACATGACAGTCTCTCATCCAGAGAACAGTTGTTCGAACATACTATGCAGTGTGAGACTCACCTTGGCCTCTCTTGAGACGTTGTACAGGGACCATTCCTCAGCACCGGCTCCATTATCGTTTCTCGCGGCTGAGATGTATATATCTGCATTCTCGGACGTCCGAACTTCGTTCCACTTGCTACTTAAATGTAGCAAGATGGAATATATCGTCTTCTTGGGCCTGTATTTGATTGAATGTTGAAATTAAGGCCTTGTAGAGAGCCTACAGTATTCGTAAGCTCCTTTCTTGGACATAGAGCCGCAGCTGATCAATCAGGGCAGAATCGGTAATATATAGCTGTCCAGACCAAACAGGAGGAAGCCACTCACCCGCAGCATATCTCCAGATAGGGATTGGTTCCTGAAGCTTCCATTTGCATCAGTGTAGATTGATACATTGGATGGAATTGCACTCGAAATCTAGTACGGACAGCCTTCTGCATGTGAAGCAATAGGGTGTAAAGCATGGAAGTCGTACATTCATGCATATAAAGCCAGCCAATTACTTACTCGGTCGACGGGCTGTCTGAATCCCTGATGAGGGCGCTGTGTGTGAATTGCATCGACCTTCCTAGCTCGTGGTAGGGGAAGCTGATTGACCCGGTCACTTGGGCCCAGCACTGATCCCGTTGGTGCTGAACTCCTTTGAACACTTGGGAAATTTGCTGCGGCGCCACGCAGAGGATCTCGTGCCACCTGATCCGCTGCTCTTTCGGTGACCGGTGTATCGATCGTTTGCTCTTGCAGATGGCCCTCGTGCGGACTGTAGCTCACTTGTCTGCTCTTAAGAATGCTTGCGACTTTCTATAGGTAGGTGGGTGGCACTGAAGTCGAGTCTGAAATATTAATCTCAGCGATGCCTAGAAATGGAGCTAGCATAACACATCTCATCCTACCTGAGAGACGATCTTGGAGAACTCCCTCATCCTTTTAGGTGTCTTGCACAGTTTGGTCATGTTCATGTCCCGAATGTCAAAGTCTTGCGCCTGTAAGGTCCGATTTCAATTTGCCTGTTAGCGCAGGGTGCTGTGGTCTTGTGTGCTTGATGCACTGTCTGCCTGTTGGAAAAGTCCTCCAGGCTAACACACGCTGCAGCACTGTACTCACCGTATCCCAAAGTCGCAGCATTGCCCAGTGGAGCTGCACTTGAGTGGCCGAGTTCAGGTCTAGGCTAGGGTCCAACACCGCTCGCAGACGTCTCGTCAAGCGATAATAGTAGTCCCGGACCTGCGTCGATGACCGGCAAACGACCAGTGGGTTGCGGTTTCGACTTCAAATGGGCAGGTATATGGCCGTTAACACATTGTCTTAGTTTGCCGACCTGGTTGTACTGCTTGTGCTCTATCTGGCGTGCCAACTTGATGCACAAGGTCTCCGGCTTCTGTCCTATGGACTCGCGGAGCACCCTGAAAAACGTCATCTGCTCCTCCATCGTCCATCTCCGATGGATTTGCCGTTCATCTGAGTGGAATCCGCGGGTGGGCGGCTTTGAGGGGGTGAAAGGGATCCTCTCAAATAGGGACCGACCCACCCCAACTCACCACCGGGGCGATCGTAATCGGCAGTCAGAGCAGCGGCCCAAGTGAAAGATCCCTTGCACAATGTCTGCTGGTCTACGGCGTCGGGTCCCATGCTGAGCGGCTCGTCGTAGTGGGGGTGACCGGCGTGCATAGCGAGGTTGGCGAGTGTCTGCTCCCCCGACATACTCTCGGGACAAGCAGACTAATCTGCTACGAATTGGTCAGACATGCGTGTTTTTAGTATCCTGGTAATGCAGAACTAATATACGACCAGCGCGGGGACGAGATGGCGATCCGCGCCCTGGTGCCTGTCGATCCTTAGGATTCGAATGTCCCCGTGAGCGCGCGGATTCTTTACAGCACCTGTGAAGTGCAGATTCTGGTTGCCATGCACTCCAGTTCCCAAGCGCAGACGTTCGTACAGGAGCCCCACAAGCCCTGCAGCTTCCGCCGATACACGTCTGCCGGGAAGGCAGGACTGGATATCCCAAGCAGCATGCGGGCCACCGTCAGGCCTTGAAGCTTGGTAGCTTCTTGGCCAGCTAGCGTCCTGAGCACTAGCCTTATGGAGGTCTCGACGTCCTTGGTGATGGGCCTCAGGGGAAGCGGGACTCCCTCGTGGGGTTGCAGGCAGCCGGCAGCTTCAACGCTGGCATTCTCAAAGTAAGCCTCCACGTCTCGCCTGAGGCTCACTTCCTGGGCCTCGGCCAGCCTGTGATTAGCGGCCTGGCTGAAGGTTCTGTACACGATGTCGAGCTGTGAAGCTTGGTTCCTCACCCCCCGCTCCAGCCAGTCTGCCAACGCTGGTGTGAGAGAGGCTGGGGCCGGTGGCGTTCGTAGGATCTCAAAGGCTGGGCCCTCCTGCTTGGACATCTCCAGGCTGACGAGGTTGTGTGCAGCTAATTCTCGCAAACTGACAAGAGCCTTGCTGGGGGTGCAGGCAAGGAACGACGCCAATTTGCCGACAGACACAGAGTATATGCCGTTGCGGGGATTCTTGCAGAGTGTCACAAGCGCCTGGGATTGGCAGTGATGTCGTGGATGTAGGAGGGTGCAGAAGGAACTAGGTTGCATGTGTCGCAGCCCCAATAAGGACATTGCAACCCTCAATTTCACGCCCCTTTGCCAACCGTGGCTGCACCTGAATACTCGGGTGCTGTGGGGCAAGGCTTTTGGCGCTGTCAGCGAAAAAGGAGACCTTGACTTTGATGCCCGTCTTGGGGAGGAGGCGAAATATTTCGGGCAGGGATATCTGTGGAAGGTAGGCAATGTCATGCCGTCCAGCATGTAATGAGCCCAGGGATGACTTGAGCCAGAAACACGCCCACAGTCACTGATATGATCACAGGGCCCTCGAAATCTCAGTGTGCACTCGTGTCCCCTCCTCTCACCTCGAGGTGGCTGAGAACGGATTCTACAGCATCCTCCCCGATGTCCATCGTCCGGCAGACTTGTTTTAGGTCAAGGACACCGAAACAGCCGGAAGCAGCCTCCTGCATGTAGCCATGTTTGGGGGTGCTGAAGAGGGTAACAAGGGCAGTACTAGGCGTCCTTATGTAAGCAGGCCCAGCCCCTGCCAGCCTAGTCACCTTCTCATGGACCTCTGCCCATCGTTTGAAGACATGTTCTAGCAAGGCCTCAACCGCGGACGATGTAGTGCGGCCAGAGCTGGTGAGTGACCTGAGCGTGCAGTACTCGCCATCGTCGACTACAGTGTAACAGGAGGCGGGGCTCCCATTGCGCCCCGCTCTGCCGATCTGTTGGACGTACTCCTCCAGGGACCGAGGCATGGTGGCATGGATGACAGCGCCAACGTCAGACAGGTTGATGCCCATTCCAAATGCAACGGTGGCCACAACAATCTTCAGCTTGCGATCCCTGAAGTCTGCCTCGATTTCAGCCCTTTCCTGTCAGAAATACAGGGGGATGAGGGGTTTAGAGAGATTGCTCTGATCATGACTGTACCTCTGTAAGTATGCCCTCATCTCGTCAGCCCCTATAAACACCGGCAGACTCCCAACCCCAACCTAACACTTACCTTGTAGTGTTTTCCTGCGTGGTAAGACTTGGCACGATGGCCGATAGCCTGAAGTTTTGCTGCAAGAACATCGGCATCATGTCGAAAGGCACAGTAGATGAGGATCGAGGAAGTGTCGGCCAGGGCTGACCCAGGGGTTACCAGGGAAAGGATGTACGACGTTCTGGTCTCTGCCATGCCTGTGGTGGTGGGGCCGAGCTGGTTGTCCCTTTGTATCACACCATACGCCAGGAGTGTAACTAATTGAGGCTCCACTGCCGTGGGTTATCCAGTCACCAGGGAGCCCAGGCCGGCCCTCCCACCTGAGGTGTTGACCTTGACGTGCAGACGCAAGTTCTCACGCAAGCAAGTCTCTCGCAGGGTGGTCTGAATCCCGAGGCTCTGGCAGATGGCAGCCTCCGTCAGCTTGGTGGCGGTGGCGGTCAAAGCCAGGAGAGACTTTGCAGGCAGCATCCGCTTCAGCGCCGCACCAAGCCGGTAATATGCAGGCCGGAAGGAATGGCCCCACTCGGTGACGCAGTGACATTCGTCCACCACAACCTGAGGAGCAGGTGAGATGCAGAGGAGAGTGGTGGACGCATGAGGTAGCCGCCTGCCCGCCGCGCAAGAGCACATCCTTGCCTCAGAAACATTACTGGTGTTGAGCGGCATTTTGGCCTTGTGAACTTGCCCAGTTCGTATGGTACAGCGTCCCCTCTTCTATGCAACACACAAGCAGTTCCATGGAAGCCCACCCTTCCTCACCAGAGAGAGGGGTAGATGAGACTGGAGTGCCTTCAGCAGATGGATGTTGTTCACACGCTCTGGACTCACCAGGATGACCTTGTGCTTTCCAGCCTGCCATGGATTGTATGGAGAATGGATCACTGGCCTGATGCAGAACGTACAGCTTCCATCTACCCTCCACCCAAGCAACAGCAAGCTGTGCCTGAGTGGCAAGCTCTAAGCCAATCAACGTTGCCTAGCCACTGTCACATTGCCACCCCTTATGATTTCCCGGCACGCCCTCTACTCACAGCAATGGCTTCTAAGGTGGCTGCTGCGTCCTTGGAGCTCTGACCCGACCATAGAACCGCAGGAGTCAGTGCCGCAGGCATCTGCTCCGCCTGGTTGTGCATGAGCGCGATGAGGGGCGATATGACCAGGGTGACGCCTGGTAGAAGGAGGGCCGGGAGCTGGTAGCAGAGGGACTTGCCCAGACCTAGCAGTTGGGGGAAAGCGGTGCAGGGTCAGAGTGTTACAAGGCACCTTCTCTTGCGACAATGTTCCTCACTCTAGCAATTCTCAAACCCGGGAGAGCCAGATCCAAAACCTACCCGTGGGGAGTACGGCAAGGCATGGCGTCCCTTGGAGGACATGCGCGATGACGTGCCGCTGGCAGGAGCGGAAGTCTGTGTGGCCAAAAACTGTGCGCAGGACCTGCTTGAGACTGTCTTCGTCCAAGGCCGCTGCCCCTTCTAGAACACTGTCCTCGATTACTGGTTGACCGGGGTCTAATGAGGGTTCAGTGCCTGTTGTAGCAGCTGCAGAGGAAAGAAGATCCTTCCCTCCTAGAGTTGTGGTGCCTTGAGCCCGGGCGGAGGTGCACGTGTCTGCAGACACCTGTGGTAAAACTGTGTGGAATGACTGCCTGCAAACTTGCGCCCTTCATGCCTGTCCGTCAAGTAGCCTGCAAGACCCAGGTCGTCGAGAATCAGCCCCTTCATTGCAAGCCAACGCACCTGACCCTCCTCGGCTTCAAGATTGGATGTGCAGTCCGCTGCCCAGTGTCCGGCGCCACCACACCGGTAACACTTTTGTGTGCTTGCTCTCCACCCGTCCAGGTCGTCCGCGCCGCTGCCAGCCTGAGTCATGAACGATCCTGTGGGAAGGTGGAGCGCCGCAGTGTATCTCAGCAGGCGCGCTGGTGGATTGTGATGAATCATACTCGCACCCCCCACGTGCCACCCACCTCCTCGGCGGAATCTGCCAAAGGCTTGCCTGGCCTTCTGTGCCCGGCCTGGATGCTTGCTGGTTCCCTTGCCCTTCTGCGCTTGGTGTCATTGTAGAGAGTGAGACTGAGATCCGGTGCGCGTGCCAGAACAAACGCCATTGGGAGGAATACTAACCTTGAGATCGATTTTCACAAAGTTGGATCCCCATCCTGAGTTTGGATTGGAGGCCCTTTTGTCTGGCAATGGTTCCGTGGAGGAGGGAGCACGAGGCCGCCTGAGATGCACAACAGCTGGCGGACCGGTGGTGAGGCTGGTGCTTGCCAGGAAAGCCTGTCATGGAGGTTGGGAAAGCTGGGTAGATGTTGTCCCATGTGTGCCACAGGTCAGAAACCATGCAAAGCGATCGGCTGTAAAGCAGAGCAGCACTTCTGATATCACCTAAAAGTCCATGTGTGCCCTGACCCACCGTGGACTCCACGACTCTGCTGGAGTTTGTGACTTCCAGCCCTGAGCCTACTGGTGCATGTATCGTCGATCCTCGGTGGGTAATGGAGGTGCCAGCACCCTCTGACTCTGTCGCACATTGAGGAGGAGCAAGCTCTCTGCTGCGCGCAGGCCTCTTTCTTCCAAGAAACGTAGACACATGCCCCTGAAGAGTGTGTCGAGATGAGGGAGGTAAGTGGAAGGCTTGATATTTGGAAAGAGCGTGCGCTGGTGCCGAGCTTTACTTGAGAATCTCTCACCTTGATCGCCGCAGACTCTGGTCTGAAAGAGGTATTGAGCAGGCTCCCCGCAGGATTTAGTGGGAGCCTCTCAGTGGAAGGATCTCGAAGTGGAGGAAGGCCAGCAGACTCTGCCAGACGATCTGGGGTGCGCCTGTTTGCAGCCACTGCTTGGTCCGATGCACAGGGCACATCACCAGCATTACGCCGGCCTTCACTTCTTAATCTCTTACGTGCGAATGCATTTGACCGACAGATCCTCGAGCTACCCAAGCTTGCTTCAGAAGGGCCAGGACCAGGTGGCTCGGGTGAAGGCCCACACCACGGCTCCTCGGTGTCGCTGTATACCTCTTGGGGATCCGACATCCGCGGCCAGGTGGATCCAAAAAGGGCTCACGCTGATCCAGTTGAGCTGCAAGACAACATCTGTATGATGATGACGTCTAGCAACAGGCTTGAGTCCTGTACGAAGAATCGGGCATTACGAAACACGCATGCGCTGCTCTGTCGGGTCGCGTCAATCAAATGTAGAAACGTCCCGCGGTACTACAGCCGGCTTCTGAAAATATCGGCTTCGACGGCATTGCATAAACGACAACAACCCAAAGCCTTATAGTGACAGGAGCTCTAGCCTTCATTACAAGCTTCTACTACAATCGCTTGGCGAATCCACCGGTGAGTGTTGATCCTCTGTTTGGAATATATCGGGAAGGGTTTCCTTCCGGGGCGTGCCGCGTTGCCCCGAGGGTGGCCTGACCAGAATCGGGGACTGCCTTGGAAGTGATGGTAAAGTAAAAGGTCTGAGTGGGGGAATGCCATGTACCTCCTACCCTCGGTGGCCCATCGCTGACAGCATTCGGGTCGGGAGCGTCCTGGCGTCTTGTCAGGTGTCCCGTCCTGTGCTTGCTTTCGATGACCCTGGGCGGTGGTCGAGACGTCTGGCTCCCGCTGCACATGATGCATACCACGGAATTAACACCCTGATCCCAACCTCGAGGCCTCGACACCCCGCTCACGCCGTGACGCGTGGTCGTGATGGCCGTGTATGCTAATTCCATGCCGGCACCCCATGCTGCTGCAGGCCCTTCCGTCTGCAGTCATGGCTTCCGCCCTGAGCGACACGCGCACCACCGTCACCGTCGTGGGCGGCGGGGCATGGGGCACTGCCCTGGCCGCCCACTGCGCTCGCATGGGCCACGATACTTACCTCTGGGCCATGGAGAAGGAGGTCGTGGATGCTGTCAACAAGCAGCATGAGAACACCGTGTTCCTCAAGGTAGGCAGAGACAGACACAGAGAAGATGCTCAGTATGCTCACTCTGTGCAGGCGCCTGAGTTGTTGAGGGTCATCAGGCACTGTGTATTACCTCGGCCATGTCCATGCAGCCCACCGACTGCGTACCCACCACACCACCACACACCACCACCGGGACACAGGGCCTCCCTCTCCCAGAGAGCCTGAAGGCGACCAACGACATTGAGTTTGCGATCAAGCACGCCGAGCTGGTGCTGACCGTGGTGCCCACCCCCTTCCTCTTCAAGTCCCTGTCCAACATCAAGGACCTGCTGACCGAGAAGCACGTCATCATTTCCTGCACCAAGGGCATCCTCAACGACACCCTGGAGACGCCCGATGACATCATCAAGCGCGCCCTGCCCGAGAAGCTGCACTCCAGGTGTGTGCTGAGTGATGCGAGGTACAGCTTGTGCAGGCCCAGCCATCGTCACCATTTATCAGCCACGTTACACAATGTATCATTGTGACAGCCCGTGCAAGTGGCTTCTTCATCCCCCCTCCCACCCCCGTTTTCTCCTCTTCAGGCTTGCGTTCCTGAGCGGGCCGTCCTTTGCCGCGGAGGTGACCAAGGGTATCCCCACCGCCGTCACCATCGCCTCCAAGAACATCCAGCTGGCTCAGCATGTGCAGGAGCTGCTGTCCACCAATCGCTTCCGCTGCTACCGCACCGACGATGTCGTGGGCGTGGAGCTGGCGGGGGCACTGAAGAACGTGCTGGCGATCGCCTGCGGCATCTCCGACGGCGTCGGCTTTGGCAACAATGGCCGTGCCGCGCTGATCACCCGCGGACTGGACGAGATCACCCGCCTGGCGGTGGCTTCGGGGGCCAACCCCCTGACCCTCGCCGGCCTCGCCGGGGTGGGCGACATCGTGCTCACCTGCTGTGGGGACCTGAGCCGCAACCGCACTGTTGGTGAGAGGGTGCATGGAGGATTGGCGAGGAGCATCAATGGGGAAAGGAGGCCTGGACGAAATCTTGAACAAGGTCGAGGGTACCTTGCAAGGAGGATGGTTCTGGAAAACCTTGCTTGGCTGCTGACGATAAATGAGCTGGAGACACCTCTTGGAGCCCATGCTCTCGCGAGGAACTACTCGCTGACTGCCGCACGCACCGTCCACACTGCAGGTCTGCGTCTGGGCAAGGGCGAGAAGTTGGAGGATATCGTGTCCAGTCTGGGGGCCACTGCTGAGGGTGTGCTGACCTCCCGCTCGGCCTATCACTTTGCCAAGAAGATGGGCATCGATTGTGCTGTCATTGAGGGCATCTACAGGGTGAGAGGGGAGGCCATGCGGGAAAGTTTATGCACTTGGGGCTATGGGGGTCCGTCTGCAAGCACATCCCAGGCAGAGCTCCTGATTCCGCACTCGGTTTCTCCCAACCCAAGTTCTCGTCAAAGCACGCTCCATACAATCCTACATTCTCAGGTGGTGAACGAGGGCGCTGACCCCGTAGAAGTTGTTGCCACCACAATGTCGCGCCCGCTTCGCGCTGAGGTGGACGAGAAGGTTGCCGCAGCCAAGTTCTGAGCTGCTGGGTAGGCCCTTGCTTCCCCCCATCTTGCTGTGTGTGCTGATATTCTACTGTGAGTATGTGTGCCGTTATTGAGTATGTGTGCGTCAAACGCATGATTGCATGAACAAAACTGAGCTTGCTCCTGGCACCCTACTTGCCCCCTGCTTTGCAATCCCGTCCCAGGACCCGTCCGGATGGTACCTTGGTAAAATCCCTCGTGTGTCCTCTCCTCATGCCAAGATGGGTGCGGGATCTGTGCATATTTTGAAACTTCCTAAACCGATTTCAGGCCATCGAAGTTACTCATGGGAAGGCAAGTCCCCATCGACGGTGGGCCCCAATACTATGCTCTGGATGTCGAGTGTGTCGCCACGGGCTTGGACCATAATGCACGCGCCGTGGCCCAAATAGGACTGGTGGTGGGTGGCAATATATATGATATAATGGTTTTGAGAGGGCGGTGGTGGTCATGGGGCATCTGAGGCACTCTAAATACCAGCTCGCGGCTTGTCGACCCCCTTCCACTTCCTCCATGCAGGATGCCCACGGCCGCGAGTTGCTCAACATCTTCGTGAAACCCAATGAACCTGTGGTTTCGTGTCTAACGGCGATTACAGGGTGCGTCTCGGAGGGGCGTGCGAGCCGCAGCGGTGCTCGACGAAGTTCACCAGGTTCCCCTCCCATACGACCCTGCAGGATTACACCTACCATCCTGGAGACGAAAGGGATCTCCCTGGGTGAGGCACGGGAGCGTCTGCTCCAGGTTCTCCCCTCCACAGCAACGCTCGTTGGACAGAATGTGATGCAAGACGTCAGATGGCTGAATTTGAAGTAGGAAGCAGGGGTCAGGAATCGAGGCTTGCCACAGGCATGCGTCCCGCTATACCGAAAGGGAGGCTCCAAGGTGGAGCCAAGCACTCTGACATAGAGTTTACAGATGCCAAGACTCATTCTGTGAGCATTCCCAAAATCTCGACAGGGAGCGGCAAGACTTCGCCAGCATGCTGGATCTGATGGGGCTGTACCGAGTGTGGAATGCTCAGTACCGAAACTTCACTATCTTCAACCAAGACCATCTGGCACGAGTCTTATTGAATTGGGCTGGCGAGGGACCACACGATGCAGTCCGGTGAGGCTAGGAGCGTTCAGGAGAACAGGGCAATGGTGTTGATCCGGTAGATTGGTAGTGACTGGCCCAGCTCTCACCACGCCGCACGGTTCCCTTCCAGGGATGCCCAAGTATCAATGCAGCTTTTCCACTGCCATGCGCGACTGCAATCGGATCCGGGAATGTGGGATCAAGCCCAGCAGGCCCTGCTTGACGCTCCGAGGAAGCCATCCTTTGCATCCCAGAATCCCATCTATGACAATGTGTGCATGGGTAACCGCAGAACATGTAGGTGCGGTGCACCATTCTTTTCCTGACGTTTCTGCCTGCTAGCAAATTTGGGTCCCTGACTTTTAGTTTGCAGTCCATATCTCCTTTATTCATAACCGTGGTGTTCACTCGAATTTTGCTGCGTCGATTCCAGAACGGAGGGTGCAAGGGAACACTGCAGTGTGACGTTGCGTCGCATGCACAGCAGACACTGGGACCAAGGGACCTCTGCCCCTGGCTCAGTGCATATATGCACCTTCTGGGCTCTGTTGTAAGACATTACCCTCGCCATTCCAATAGGCTGCTTATTGACTGATCAGGTTAAGGCCGCAGACCGGTTTTGAGAGAACATACTGGGCAGAGAGCCTCGTCAGCCACCTCCGCCTCCCCGCGCTTCTGGTACAAGCTCAGCTTCAAGAGCTCGAAAGACAGTCGCACACGCTTTGGCACGGAAGCCGTGCCTCCGATGGGTAACGCTCAGGGCACGAATGCACACATTCAAACTCCAGTCTAAGTTTAGGTGGATTTGTTTGGAGATTTTAGGTCCGGTCGTCCGAGGGACGGCCGTGTGTGATCGGAACTCGACCTGTGCCTCGAGGGGGGCGCATGCCTCGGTGGTGCGTCCCTGAATTCCCTTAAGACACCACGGGCGCATTGAAAATGGCAAAATATCGTCTGAAAGACACCAAAATCCTTTATAATGATCACCATGAAGGCACTCGTGCTTATCGCGGTGCTCTCCTGCGCTGGTGCGAGAGCACAAGGATTCAGTTCCGACAGCCTGCTATCTGGTACGTTGCAGGGGAGCCCTGGAATGTCGCAGAGGCCCGGCGCGTGTTCCTTACCATTCAAGACCTCGCCTGAAACGGTCTGAACCCACGCAGGAGTGGGCGAGGCTATGATGTCGAGCCTGTCGATGTCGTCGGTGTCGTCCATGCAAGGCCAATTCTCCGACTACCTCAATGCCATGGACAGCAGCCTGATGTCTAAAGTGTCATCCTTCAGGGAGATGATCCCAGACCTGTCCGGCTGGAACCTGACGGGCTTCGGAATAGACACAGACCTGGAGAAATCCGTGGAGAAGTTTCATGACAAGTCAGTGGGGTCATCGAGGGAGGCCACTTGTGCAGTCCTGGCTGGGAGGAAGCATGGAGCCGGTGTAAATTGTCACACCCACAATCGTCCAAAGTACCCACCCTCTTCAGGTACTGTGACGGACTCACGCTGAAGCGCGGCGGCAAGGTGCCCTCCGTGCTCCGAGGACCCGAGCTGAACATCACCCTTGCCACAGGAAACTGCACCTTGGTGTGGTCTGACGATTACAAGAACAAGTCTGTCGTCTGCACCACCCCCTCAGTGTCCTACGTGAAGGTATGCAGAGGGTTCAGAGGTCATTGGGGAGTTCTCCAGACTTGTCCTGGCCAGCAATCAGCATGTGGGTGTGGCGTTGCAGTCTTCCAGTCCCCACCCACCCAGGCAAGAAACCCCTCATCCTTGCAGACACCCACCAAGTTCGTGTTCAAGCACTTCAAGGCATCCTCCTTCTCTGTGGGGAGCTGCATATTCAAGAAGGAGCTGTCAAAGGGGTCGGAGAAGGTGCTGTACAGGTGAGGGCGACTCGAAGCAGACATGGTCTGGGGTGTGCGACACCACTCCATCTCCTCATGGCTAGTGTCAATGTTAAAGGGCATGTCCAGGCCTCAAGAAGCCTCTCCGTGCCCTCCTCCCATAACAGTGGAGGCGATGACATCATCTTCAAGAGCTCGCACGACTTCCAGAAGAGCGTGCAGTCTGGGGCATTTGACCTCTGGGGCATGCCCTCTCACAGCAGCAGCAACAGCACAGCGAGCGCCGACGCGACGGCATCCAGCAGCGCCCTGCTGAACCTGCTCCCCACCGACTGGTCCATCATTCAGTCTGAGTGACACCCTCTGCGCAGCATTGCCCATTTCATTACTTCCTTCCTGCCCTCCTCACTGTGACACATGGACCTCAGTCATCAAACACAATCTTGGTGGCAGGCACAGGCCTTGCAGGGATGGCGGCAGCCTGGCTCCGCTTTGCCCTCCAAGAGGGATGCAGGTCTGTGGCATCCAAGGCAGGCGCAGGAGCCTTCTTGACTCTGTCAGGCTTGCCCTGGGCCTCTTTTGCTATGGTAGGGGGTGCCGGTCGGCCATACTGCATCGTAGCCAGCCGCCGTCGTTCCCTCTGCCCCATCCTATTCTTGGGCTTGGCCGGGGCAGACTTCTTGCCCGGCCCCACCCTGGCGCCCTTGGCACGTTTCTGTGATTGGACGGGCAGCGCAGCAGCTTCTGCCTTTGACGACTCAGCGCTTGGCCCGGCCTCGTCGCCGCTAGAGCTCAGCAGGCTCTCTAGGTCGCTCACGTCGCTTGCCAGGGATATGGCCTCGTCCTCAGAGTCTGATGGAGCTGCCGCCTCCCTGCTGCGCTGCAGGAGCTTTGCGAGCGCGGCGCCTGCTTCCTCGTCCACTTCGTCAGCGGCCTCTTCGCCGTCCGAGGAGGACGGGCTGGCAGGCGGAGAGTCCAGCGGGGCCGGCTTGCCCTCTCTTGCCTCCTCGGCGTCGCCCTCCAGGAGGGAGACAATGACGGCTTTCAGGCAGGGCGCAGAGAGCATCCTGGTGCACACCGCTCGCTCTGGGCCATCCGCCCAGCATGACTCTGGGCTGTCGGGGAGCGACCCAGCCGGACCCCTCACCAGGCCCAGCTGCGACCCCGCGACCGAGGCGAGCTCCTGCACGTTTGCTGCTTTCGCTGCCTCGAGCTGCGCCTCCAGCGCCGGCTTCTTGTTGGCCTCTGCCAGCTTCAGACGCCGAACGATCTTGCGCACCTCGAACTGCTTGGCCTTCTTTGCGGCCCGGCCCAGCTTCACCATCATGGCGTGTGTGTTGGGAGTCTTCCTCTTGTTCTCCCTGGTAAGGATAAGAGTGCAGGCGACCGCTGAGACGAAGTACCTGGAGAAGGCAGAGAGCAGCATCAAATCAGCGACACCGTCCCATGTGCAGCGACACTTCCCCACCTGGCGATTCGCCCCGCCCCGGGCTTCCTGGGCCGGCCCATGTCGCCTGTGTCGACAAAACTACGGCAGAAGAGCTGAACGGATACTTCAATTGTTGTTTAAGAAGTCCTATAAAAGCAATTGTGTCGTACGCATTCTCTTGCAGGGCATCGCAGAGGGTATGACGCAAAGACGGACTGGACGGTGACCAGCGCCGTTCAGCTCGGTCAGAGAATTAGCATGCCATACTACCCAGAAAGTGCACTTTGAATTTGTGGGCGCTATGATGATGCCATCGATGTGGCCCTAAGAACTCCTGAGGAACTGTCAAGGTCTTGCGATGAGAGCAGCGCGCTCTGGGGGCGCGCGCGAGCTTGAGAGGAATCCGGGGGCCACCTCAGCTCCACCCTTACACAATATATACGGAATCCCGGCCATGCCGACGATGAGACCGGGAGGCGGTGATCGATCCGCACCTCGTTCCCCTGATGTTGTTGGACACCGATCCCGAAACCATCCAGTAGTGCAGGATGTCGAGCACGGTGGTCGTGGTGGCCCCATCCTCCAAGTCAGCCGTGGTGGCTCAGCTGGCGCTACTGCTGGGTGTCCGCAAGTCGACCAAGTTTAAGCTCGGCATCGCCGCTGCGACAGCGGGTCTGTTGGCCTATCATGCTAGCCGCAGCCTGCGACAAGACAGACGGTCACTGTCGGGAAGGTGCGGCCCAGTGTTTAGGGCTGTGGACGCAGCCAGCCCCCGGCCTTTTGCGCGTGGGTGCCAATGTTGAACACATCGTGCATGATATCTGATATGGGTAGCTCCTTTTGGCCAATGAGCCTGGCATGATGATGCCGATGCAGGTGGCAGGGGGCCATGGGAACAGGGGGGCACCCAGTCCCTGGGGTTTGGGCTGCTGCCCTCGGCCATGCCATGCCTTTTGTACCCCTACCATTCCGCAAACCCCCACCTCAACCTCTCAACCCCTCCTCCCACATCTCCGCCTGCCATGCACTGCAGGCCAGAGATTCCCCGCCCCAAGAAATCCCTGGCCACCGGCTCCGCCCGGAAGCCACGCCCCGCCTCGCAGCGCCGCGCCCTGCAGCGCCTGCTGCCCCTGCTCCTCCGCGTGGCTGGGCCCAAGGTGGTGGTGCTGCTGGGGGTGGTGCTGGCGCGCACCGCGCTGTCCAACCGCCTGGCACGCCTGCAGGGCTACCTCTTCCGCGCAGCCTTCCTCAAGCGCGTGCCGCTGTTCATGCGCAACCTGGCGGAGAATGTGGCCCTCTGCGCGCTGGCGGCGGGGCTGGAGTCGACATCGCGGAGCTGGGTGTCGCGGCTGGAGCTGCAGTGGCGCCGCCTGCTGACGCAGCGCGTGCACGCGGCCTACTTTGACGACATGGTCTACTACAAGCTGAGCTACGTGGACCGCCGCATCCCCTCCGCAGAGCAGCGCATCTGCGAGGACATCCCCGCCCTCACCGAGGGCCTGGCCTCCCTGCTGGGCGAGCTGCTGTCGGCGGGTGTGGACGCCGCCTTCTACTCCTGGGCCCTGCACAGCTACACGGGCACGCACCGCTACACCGCGCTGCTCCTGGCCTATGTGGTCGGCGTGGGCGGCGCCATGGCCTTTGCCGCGCCCAACTTCGGCGGGCTGTTCAAGCGCCAGGCGGCGCTGGAGGGCGCGTATCGCGCGGTGCACACGCGCCTGCGCGCCAACATCGAGAGCGTAGCCTTCTACGCCGGCATGCATAAGGAGGGCGAGGTGGTGCGTGGTGCATTCCGCGACTCGCTGCGCGCGCAGCGCCGCCTGCTGGGCCGGCAGTGGCAGTTTGGCATGGTGCAGGACCTGCTGCTCAAGTACTTTGGCGCCACGGTGGCCCTGGCCCTCATCCTGGGCCCCTTCTTCGGCGGCCACCTCCGCCCCGAGGCCACGGTCAGGGGGCGGGCGGGCATGCTGTCGGCCATGCGCTACCACACCTCGGTCACCATCTCCCTATTTGGCGCGCTGGGCACGCTGGGCGGCGCCTCGCGCAAGCTCATGCGCCTGCAGGCCTACGCGGAGCGCCTGGCGGAGCTGGAGGCAGTGATGGCGGAGATTGCGGGCGGCGCGGGCATGGGGTCGGAGGGCCTGCCCCCCGCCCGCGGCCAGCTGCTGGCCTGCGAGGACGCCATCGCCTTCGAGTCGGTGGTGGTGGTCACCCCCGCCAACGCCACGCTGGTGCGCGACCTCACCCTGCGCGTCCCTGCCGGCACCAACCTGCTGGTCACCGGTCCCAATGGCGCGGGGAAGAGCAGCCTGTTCCGCGTGCTGGGCGGCCTCTGGCCGCTCACTGCGGGGGCCATCCGCAAGCCCGGCGGCGGCGCAGGCGACGCGGCGGGCGGGCTGTCGCACGAGATCTTCTACGTCCCGCAGCGCCCCTACGTCACCGTGGGCACGCTGCAGGAGCAGCTGCTATACCCGCTGACCCCCGGCACCGGCGGCACGGCGCCGGTCATCCCGGACGACGAGCTGGCCGACCTGCTGGCCAGCGTCGACCTGGGGCACCTGCTGGCGCGCGGCGGGGAGTCCCTGGACTGGGGCGAGGAGCTGTCACTGGGCGAGCAGCAGCGCTTGGGCATGGCGCGCCTGTTCTACCACCGCCCGCGCTTCGCCATCCTGGACGAGTGCACCAGCGGCGTGAGCGTGGACATGGAGCGCCGCTTCTGCAGCATGGTGCGCGATGCGGGGTGCACCTGCATCACCATCAGCCACCGGCCCGCGCTCATGGCCTTCCACGACCTCGTCCTGGCGCTGGACGGTGAGGGCGGGTGGAGCGTGCACGCCGGGCACCGCGCGCTGGGGGCGTCGGGCGCCGGGCGAGGCGGTGCTGGTCCCGCTGGCGGTGGTGGCAGCGGCGCCAGCGGCGCGCCGGCCCCCACCCCAATGCTCTCTGGCAGCGTGGACGCCGAGGCGAGCGCGCGGGTGCGCAGCGCCGAGGCGAGCGCCGTGCTGGCCGGCATGACGGCCGGCGGGGAGGTTCGACGTGAGAGCGCCGTTCCCGAGCGCGCCGCGTCCGATTCCGACGCGTCGTCGGCGGAGCTGGAGGTCGTGGCGCGCGCGCCCTCGCGCTCCGCAATCGGCGGCGCGGCCTGCGCCGCCGACTGGTCGCCCTGCCGCGCCCTGCGCCCCGGGCCCCTCTCCACGCTGGCGCGATGGCGGCTGGTGGGCGGCGTGCTGCTGGGCCGCGACCCGCGCGGCTCGGCGCTGGGCCTAGGCGCAGTGGCGGGCGTGGTGGCGCTGCGCACGCTGCTCCAGGACCGCATCGCCAACCTGAACGGCGAGGCGGTGCACCACGTGCTGCGCCAGGATGTGCGCAGCTTCCTCTGGCTCCTGGGCGTCAGCGCGGCGCAGGGCTGCGCCTCGGCCGTGCTGGCGCCCAGCCTGCGCCACATCGCCGACCTGCTGGCGCTGAGCTGGCGCGCGCGCCTGACGCGCGCGGCCTCTGACCGCTACCTCGCCCCTGGGGCGACGGGGTACACCGCGGTGCAGCTGGCGGGGCTGGGCGACGTGGACCAGCGCCTGACGCGCGATGTGGAGCGGCTGAGCCGCGACCTGGCCGCCCTCATCCCCACCCTGGTCAAGCCCGTGCTGGACATCACCTGGTTCTCCGCCCGCCTCTGGGCCATGACGGGGCGCCGCGGCGCGGCCATCCTGTACCTCTACGCCGCGCTGGGGTACGGCACGCTGCGCCTACTGACCCCGGACTTTGGCGCGCTGCTCCGCCGCGAGTATGAGCTGGAGGGCGGGTTCCGAGGCGCGCACTCGCGCCTGCGCACACACGCCGAGAGCGTGGCCTTCTTTGGCGGTGGCGCGCGCGAGGGCGGCGCCGTCGTGGCGCGCTTCGACGCCATGACCGCCCACCTTCGCGGGCTGATCGCGCAGCGCTGGGCCTACGGCACCGCCGACGAGTTCTTCTCCAAGCAGCTGCCGCACAATGTCACCTGGGTGCTCACCCTCCTCTACAGCCTGGACCAGCAAGGTGGGTTCATTTGTGTGGGGGGGGTGGGGGTGGAGGGCGGTGGGCACTCAAAGGGAGTGAGATGTGGTGAAGTGTGCACCGTAGCATGCATCACTGTGGGGCGGCGGGCTCCGGCTCCTCGAAAGAAGGACGCGCGACTCTAGGGCTTCATCACAGGCTGGCAAGGGCCGTATCTACCACCCCTACATCCCACCCCCCAAACTCCCGTCCTCCCGCAGACGACCTCAGCGACGATATGGTGCAGGGACACCTGGTGCACCAAATCAGGTACCTGGCCTCCGTGGTCACCTCCTCCTTCTCCGCCTTTGGCGACCTGTTGGCCATGCCCAGGAAGTTTGCTGAGATCTCCGGCGGCATCGCGCGTGTCAGCGAGATGTTCCAGGTGCTGGACGCTGCCTCGCGCTTCGACAGCCGCGCCTCGCTGGCCGAGCTGGAGGGCGCACTGCCGGACAGCATCGAGTTCCGGAACGCCGACATCCTCACGCCGGGCGGGCGGATGCTGGCGCGGGACCTCTCCTTCCGTGTGACCCCGGGCCACCCGCTCCTGGTCACAGGGCCAAACGGCGTGGGCAAGACCAGCCTGTTCCGCATCCTGAGCGGGCTCTGGCCGCTAGCTGCAGGGGCCATGCACCGGCCGGGGGCTGCGGGGGCGGGCCTGGACTCCTCCGTAAGCACATAAATGGGGGGTGGGGCATGCACGAAGGTGATTCACTAGTGCATTGCTGGGAACAGGCATTTGAACGTGCCATGCCCACCGGCTGTCAATGGTATCAATGTGCTCAGGGACGCTGTTTGAGCTTCCGTTTCACGCAAACCAGTCTGTTTCCTGAACCCCATCACCCCCCTACAAACCCTCTGCTCCTCCAGGACATCTACTACGTGCCGCAGCGGCCATACACCACCATCGGCACGCTCCGCGACCAGATCATCTACCCGCTAACCGCCCGCCAGGCGTACCAGAGGTACTCCATCACCGACAGCTCAGAGGGTGAGTGGGCTGGGGGTCTACATGGAGGGTGAGCCATGCAGGTCGCTCCATACACATGACTCTGAAGGGTGTACGTAGTGCAGAGCTGACCTGTCAAATTTGTTTTCCTCCTTTACAGATGCCGCGCAGCAGCTGGATGCTGAGCTGGATGACCTGATGGGGGTGGTGCACCTCAAGTACCTCGTCAGCCGCGAGGGTGGATGGGACGCTTCGCGGGAGTGGGGCGAGACCCTCTCTCTAGGTAAGCGGGGGCAGAGGGGGATTGTCAAGCGCTCTTTGACGCCTCCGACTCATGTCGATCGCAACCCAATTCCATTGCAAACCTACTCCATCGTACCTTCCCCAAACAGGTGAGCAGCAGCGGGTGGGCATGGCCCGCCTGTTCTTCCACAAGCCGCGCTTCGGCATCCTGGACGAGTGCACCAACGCCACGAGTGTGGACGTGGAGGAGTCGCTGTACCAGCACGCCACCAGCCTGGGCATCACCCTCATCACCATCTCCCAGCGCACGGCGCTGGTAAAGTACCACGAGCACGAGCTGCGGCTCCTGGACGGCCAGGGCGGCTGGGAGCTGCGCAAGCTCAGGGCCTGATGCGTGCCGTGCGCGTAAGCCTGGACTCCGCTGCCAGTTTGCTCACGTGCATGGACTTGCTGCAGGTGTACTGCTTTTCCCTCTGTTCCATGTATCTTTGTGTGCCTCTGACTCCAGTCTGTTGTCCTTATCAAGGCCTATCTCAACATCAGGAGTAGGAGCTAGAGGTCTGTGACTGCATGTTCTGCAAGTCTTGAGGAGTGACTCCTCGAGGAGTTAGCCTCTGGAGTCCCAATCCGCGCGGAATTCAAAGGAGTAAACCCCCCACGACAGATCGCCGACCCCCCCCAGACTATTCATACACATCTAAGATTCTCAAATCAGGCGCAAACAATGCACGGTGTGCCCCCGCTATTCGAACCCATTGAGGGCCCCTTCACCATGGCCAACATAGGGGCCGCCAAGACAACAGTCCGCAGTACCTACTACAAAAGCCCGTGACGCAGGCAACCATTCCCACGGAGCGCGTGCATGACGTCCTGCGAGGCGGGGGCCGCACGTTCAGGACGTCCCTCCATCCGGGCGCCCACCTCGCAAACCAGGTTCGAATTCAAATGAACTCCGACGAATGGCCCATGTGATGAGCATGCAGCCGGTCCCTTTCCCGCTGCACTCAGTCCCAGCTCTTCAACACACACACGCGACTGATTGTCAGTCAAGTACTACAGGTGCGCCCGTGGTCCCGGAAGGCCCAAGTGGCTGAAGAGAAGGGGGGCGCCAGCCAGCATGAGGGGCAGACGGGCCAGACGAGCCTCCGCACCAAGAAGACCGGCTGCCAGCAAAAAATTACGATCAAGCAGCTGAGGCAAGACTCCAAGAAGAGCATTGTCTTCTACCCTGACATCAGGCATTCGGGCCACAGCGACGACACTATCCAGTGTCTGCGTCTGTCCCAGTGGGCTATTGACCTCGTGGAGTCCCTGCTGGCCATCAACCCAACCTTTCGCAACCCCAGCATCGTTGCCCTCGGTGCGCGAAGCTGCGCTGCGCAAGGCAGGGATAAGTTCGGCCGTCTACACCAGTGTGGCCGACCACTTGGCCTTCCAGCAAAACCACCCAGATCTTCACAGGAACTACTTGATCACCAACAAGGAGATCGCCTGAGTTGCAGAGCAGGGTGCTCGGTGCCAATCACCTGCACCTTGGTGCCCTCCAGTCTCCCACTCCTCGAACTTGAAGAGGAGATATAGGTAAGCCCAGCCAACGTGGACACGGTCGACGGTCTGTTGGCACTGCACTTCCTTCCGGGCACGCAAACAAGCCCTGATGGCTGCCTTTTCCCCAGCGGATAAGCGACTGCTATCCATGCCAATGGTCTAAATTACCTACGGTGAATGGGTGGGTGGGTGGGTGGGGTCCATGTGGACAATGAGGAGTGGTCAGAGGACATTGAACATCCATCCTCAATAAGTCAATGGCGTCACTGTCCAGGGAAACTTCAAACGTCCCCATCCACAGGCATCTTGCAGACGCTGTTCACCATCAGATGTCCCTTCCCTAAAACACATGGGAGATACCAGGACTGACATCCTCCATTCTCTGAGAATTCCACTTTTGATGACTTGGCAGCTCCAGGCCCGTCAATGCTCGGACATCGCCGTGGAGCTTCAGCAGCTCCCACAGCGTCGTCAGGGTGACCGTGATGTGGCCGACCTGGACGCCCTGACGGCCGGAAATCAATGCGAAGAGCCTCGTCACCAGCCGTCGCAGTTGGGGGGTGATGTCGCCACCGGCAGCGGCTGCAGTGGCGGTGCCGCCGCCGGCGATCGTGCTGCTGACCCCTGGACCTCCGCCTCCGCCAGCGCCTCCGCCAGCAGCACCGCCAGTGCCTGTATTGGCGCCGCCATTAGCACCAGTGCCTCGGCCAGCGCTAGCATCTCCGCCGACGCCGCCTCATCCCCTGGCGCCCCTGCCGCCGCGGCTCCTGGCCCCGCGCACATTGCGGAGCTCCTGAGACACATCTGCACACTGCTCGCCCAGGCATTTATTCACCCCGGCCCTCCTCTCCTTTCTTCAAAGCTTTTTCTCGCCGCTTGGCCCTTCGATTCTCCATCATCCTCCCTTGAGCGGCCTGATCGACTGCGACATCCTGTGTTCCAAGAGGGTAGGCTCGGATTTAGGTGCTAGGGAATACAGGCCGCAAACCACTGCCCCCACCCCCCCCCACCCCACCCCACCCTGACCAGGACCACTGCAATCCAGCACCAGTCTCCTCATCGAACAGTATCCACGGTAAGCTTGGGGTACTCACGTTGACATGGCGCGTCTGGGATCCGACGTAGGCGGGGCTCGGCGAAGGATGGGCTTGTGCTCGTGCTTGCTCCGCAGGACTCTCTGCTGTGGGACGAGAGGGCTACGAATAGCTATCTAAACGACCGAGCTCTTGCTTAACAATAAAGGGTGTCACAAAGCCGCAACCCAGAAAGATAAGGCTACGAATCCACTTACGACATTCCGTGCTCACTCAGTACGTTCACAATGTCGAGTCAGGATTCAAAGAACTTCTCCGTGGTCGCTACAATGCCAGCTCTTCGTCGAACGTCCTGTGATGATGAAAAGGGAGCTCGGTCGTTGATGGAACGATGGACGCCGTGTTGACAGTCTTATGAGCAGGTTTGGCGCTATTCAGACTGGAGCGATGGTCCCCAAGGGCGAGATTTTCGAGACCATTCCTCTTTTCCACGCCCCATCCGGGGCGATTCTCTGCAGCAGGCCTCGCTAGAACACTCCATGCACCGCACCGAAGGTCACAACCCGTCTCTTGCCCTGTGGATGTTGATTTCGAGATGAAGGTACTCAACAGTCTGGCGACAGACATCTTGGCGAGGCGTCCAGCGGCGTTTAGGTGCACGAGGCTCCGTGCGTGCCCTCTGGCATTCAGAGCCGCGGCGCCCCGTGCAGCAGGCGCGCCTCGTCTCAATGTCCAAAGGAATGCCACTAGGGATAATTCAGTGGATGATGGTACGTTGGTCGACCGAAGGCTGGCCATGGGCCCCTGAGCAGCTTCGCATCCCCAGCGTCGGGGCTGTATTACGTTGAGCACAGTGCTTTAATCCGTCATCCCAACCTCCCTTGGCACAGATGTGGACGACTGCTCCACCAACGTAAATGCGTTCTGCAGTATAGACGAGACTGGGGCCCGCCGGCTGACACAGCTCAGTCTTGGAGAGAAGGAGCAGATGTTCCTGGAGGCCCTGTCGGTGAGACATTAGCTTTACTTGGGGTTTGCTTCCTTGCATGATGCTCCGTGACTGCGTGATTCTAAGTACAGGTTCGAGGTCTTGGCAAACTCTGTTCTGCAGCTGACCGTGCCCCACACTCGTACCCGCCCAGTCGTTCTACTTTGAGGGCAAGCCCAAGCTCAGCGACCAGGAGTTTGATCTGCTGAAGGAGGAGCTCCTCTGGAACGGCAGCAAGGTTGCCGTGCTGAGGTGAGCAGGCTTGGACTGGAAGAGGCTATGCGGTTGGCCTGTCAATAGTGCTCGATGCACGCACCCCTATGTCGAACACCGGCAGGGTGTTCGAGTGCGCGCGAGGGTTCCTGCCCTTCGTCAGCACTCCTCTCACGCCCGCAACGCATCCTTATCGCCTCTCTCTCATTCCGCCATGCAGCTCCGACGAGATCCGCTTCATCGAGGCCCAGAAGGCGTACCGCTCGGGCAAGCCCCTCCTGTCGGACGATGAGTTCGACGCGCTGCGCGGCCGCCTGCGCCGCAACGCCAGCCTGGTGACCGCCCAGGGCCCACGCTGCAGCCTGCGCAGCCAGGCCATGTACAGCGACGCGGAGGTGGCCTACGGCCGCATGCTGGCCCTCAACGTGCCCGCCACCCTGGCCGTACTGGTTGGCGTCTTTCTCCTGGACGACCTCACCGGCTTCAAGCTTACCGGGCTGCTGGAGCTGCCCGCGCCCTGGGGCATCATCCTGACCTGGGCCGTGGCTCTGCCCAGCATCTACCTGGTGGTGGACAAGATCACCAGCATCGCCTTCAAGGACGCGCTAGTGCTAGTCGCGCCCTGCCCCAACTGCGGCACCACGACCACCACCTACTTTGGGGACATCCTGACGGTGCCCGGGAACCGCAAGCAGAACGATGTGCAGTGCAGGGAGTGCAAATCCAACATCACCTTCAACGCCGAGAAAAGACAGGTGGGTGGGTGTGGGGGAGTAGAGGGGGTTGTGTGTGTGTGTGTGGTGGTGCGGGGTCTGTGTGTGTGTGGTGGTGGGTGGGTCTGTGTGTGGTGGTGGGTTCTCTGCAGCAGGCCTCGCTAGAACACTCCATGCACCGCACCGAAGGTCACAACCCGTCTCTTGCCCTGTGGATGTTGATTTCGAGATGAAGGTACTCAACAGTCTGGCGACAGACATCTTGGCGAGGCGTCCAGCGGCGTTTGGGTGCACGAGGCTCCGTGCGTGCCCTCTGGCATTCAGAGCCGCGGCGCCCCGTGCAGCAGGCGCGCCTCGTCTCAATGTCCAAAGGAATGCCACTAGGGATAATTCAGTGGATGATGGTACGTTGGTCGACCGAAGGCTGGCCATGGGCCCCTGAGCAGCTTCGCATCCCCAGCGTCGGGGCTGTATTACGTTGAGCACAGTGCTTTAATCCGTCATCCCAACCTCCCTTGGCACAGATGTGGACGACTGCTCCACCAACGTAAATGCGTTCTGCAGTATAGACGAGACTGGGGCCCGCCGGCTGACACAGCTCAGTCTTGGAGAGAAGGAGCAGATGTTCCTGGAGGCCCTGTCGGTGAGACATTAGCTTTACTTAGGGTTTGCTTCCTTGCATGATGCTCCGTGACTGCGTGATTCTAAGTGCATGTTCGAGGTCTTGGCAAACTCTGTTCTGCAGCTGACCGTGCCCCACACTCGTACCCGCCCAGTCGTTCTACTTTGAGGGCAAGCCCAAGCTCAGCGACCAGGAGTTTGATCTGCTGAAGGAGGAGCTCCTCTGGAACGGCAGCAAGGTTGCCGTGCTGAGGTGAGCAGGCTTGGACTGGAAGAGGCTATGCGGTTGGCCTGTCAATAGTGCTCGATGCACGCACCCCTATGTCGAACACCGGCAGGGTGTTCGAGTGCGCGCGAGGGTTCCTGCCCTTCGTCAGCACTCCTCTCACGCCCGCAACGCATCCTTATCGCCTCTCTCTCATTCCGCCATGCAGCTCCGACGAGATCCGCTTCATCGAGGCCCAGAAGGCGTACCGCTCGGGCAAGCCCCTCCTGTCGGACGATGAGTTCGACGCGCTGCGCGGCCGCCTGCGCCGCAACGCCAGCCTGGTGACCGCCCAGGGCCCACGCTGCAGCCTGCGCAGCCAGGCCATGTACAGCGACGCGGAGGTGGCCTACGGCCGCATGCTGGCCCTCAACGTGCCCGCCACCCTGGCCGTGCTGGTTAGCGTTTTTCTCCTGGACGACCTCACCGGCTTCAAGCTTACCGGGCTGCTGGAGCTGCCCGCGCCCTGGGGCATCATCCTGACCTGGGCCGTGGCTCTGCCCAGCATCTACCTGGTGGTGGACAAGATCACCAGCATCGCCTTCAAGGACGCGCTAGTGCTAGTCGCGCCCTGCCCCAACTGCGGCACCACGACCACCACCTACTTTGGGGACATCCTGACGGTGCCCGGGAACCGCAAGCAGAACGATGTGCAGTGCAGGGAGTGCAAATCCAACATCACCTTCAACGCCGAGAAAAGACAGGTGGGTGGGTGTGGGGGAGTAGAGGGGGTTGTGTGTGTGTGTGTGGTGGTGGGGGGTCTGTGTGTGTGGTGGTGGGGATTGTTTGTCGGGGAGCGCCTTGGAGAAAGCTGGTGCCGAGTCCTACCGAACGGCAAGGAATGCGGCCAGGTGTTGGGTGTGTGCACATCGGTCGTGTCCTGCTTTGGTATCTCTCAAGTCTGCACTACAATCGCTCCCCTATTCTACACCATCCACATCCTACGTCACAGGCGGTGGTGACAAACCTGCCCTCGTCTGGTGACGGCAAGGACAGCAAGTCGGGTGGGCCCAAGAAGCCATCAGACAGACCCGTTCCGGCCAAGGCCTGAGCACACACCATACCCTCACTTTGTATTCAAGCGGCACTGACACACCTGGAGGACCATGCAAGGACCAGGCATGCAGGCATGCATGCTACGGGTGTTGGCAGTGCCGATTTCTTTTTTAATGTCTTGACAGCATGTGAACAAGGAGAGAAGCTTGAAGAGGCAGCCAAGAGGTTGTTCAGAGCAGGAAGGGTGCAGCAAATATTAGATGGATTTGCTTTGGTGGGCTGCAGAACCGCTGGATCACAGGGATCCATGGCAGGGTGCACAGTGAGGAGTACAAGGCTTGCCATGCGACAGGCGGACGGAAAGGTAGTAGGCGCCAGGGGTATCAGCGCCGGGGCACTGCTTCAACGAAGCAAACAAGCGAACCCATCACCACCCCTGCCCAAACCTTCCGCCTCACGTCGCCGGCCTGCCTGCGATCCTCTCGCGCAGGCGCAGGCTGTTCCCCACCACGGCGATGGAGCTGAAGGCCATGAAGCCCGCGGCGAGGGAGGGCGAGATGGCGAGGCCCAGGCTGGGCAGCGCCGCCCCGGCAGCGAGGGGCACGCCCACCGCGTTGTAGCCCACCGCCCAGCCCAGGTTCTGGCGGATGGTGCGCAGCGCGGCGCGGCCCGCGTCCAGCGCGGAGCACACCTGGCCCAGCCCCTCGCCGACCAGCACCACGCCCGCGGCGCCCGCCGCGGCGTCGGTGCCCCCCGCCATGGCCATGCCGACGTCGGCGGTCGCCAGTGCAGGCGCGTCGTTCACGCCGTCGCCGACCATGGCCACCACCGCGCCGGCGGCGCGCAACCCGCGCACTACGCCGGCCTTGTCCCCGGGCCGCGCGTCCCAGTGCACCTCGTCGATGCCGGCGGCGCGCGCGGCGGCGCGCGCGGGGCCCTCCCCGTCGCCCGTCAGCAAGACCACGCGCAATCCGCGGCGGCGCAGCGCCGCCACCGTGCGCGCCGCGCCGGGCCGCAGCCCGTCCTCCACAGCCAGGCTGCCCACCAGGCCCCGGCCGGCACGCGCCACCCACACCGTGCTGCTGCCTGTGATCGATGACTCCGGGGCAGGTGGGTCGGTCGATGCGTCGCGGGCAGGTGAGTCGGTCGATGCGTCTGAGTCAGTCGAGTCAGTCGATGCGTCGCGGGCAGGTGAGTCAGTCGATGCGTCGCGGGCAGAGGGTCCTGCAGGTGCATCGGGGTTGAATCGGGCTGTTGACGCTTCCATCGCAGGGTCCCCGCCGTCGCCGCGCTGCGCCGCGCAGATGCCGAGCACCCAGGCCTGCCGGCCAACCGCCGTGACGGCGCCGTCCACGACGCCCCAGACCCCCTCCCCCGCCACCGTCGTGACCTCGCTGGCAGAGGGGATGGCCAGGCCTGCTCAGTTGAACGGGGAGGTGTCACTGGGGTGAAGCTCTCATGCTATCTTGTGGCCAAGGACAATTCCTGCACACTCTTCAACGGTGACATGGCACTCAATCTCGACGCCATCCCCCCACACCACCGCGCACAATCCAGCGCCCTCCACGACCAGCGCCGCACCTCTGGCGCGCGCGGCGTCGATGAAGGCATCCGCCAGCGGGTGCCGCGTGACGGATTCCAGCGCGGCGGCCAGGGCCAGCGTGGCGTCCTCGCCCGCGCCGCGCCGCGCCACGAGGCGCGGCCGCCCCTGCGTCAGCGTCCCCGTTTGTCCAGGACCACGGTGTCCACGGCGGCCAGTCGCTCCAGCACATCCCCGCCACCAATCAGCACGCCGCGGCGCGCGGCGGCGGAGGAGCCGACCAGCACGGCGGTGGGCGTGGCCAGGCCGAGCGCGCAGGGGCAGGCCACCACCAGCACGTCCACCGCCAGGCGGGCGGCGAGGACGTAGGGCGCGGTGGCGCCCGCGGCGCCCAGCCCCGCGGCCTCCACGGCGCCGGGGAACAGCGCCGCGCCGGGGCCCGCCCAGAAGGCCAGCGTGGCCGCCGACACGGCCATGATGCCGAAGCAGAAGCGCCCCGCCACCGCGTCGGCCAGGCGCTGGACGGGAGCCTCGCGTGCCTGCGCGTCCTCCACCATGCGCGCGATGCCGGAGACGGTGGAAAGCGCGGCGCTGGCGCTGGCGCGAACGCGCAGCACACCCTCGTGGCACACGACCCCACCCTTGACCCTGGCCCCGGGGGCGGCGGGGACCAGCCTGCCCAGGGATTGATTGGTGGGGAGGGGGGGATTGGTGAGGGGGGGAACTTGGCGGGCGTCACTGTGCTGGGCCGGGCGGAGAGGAGGAATAGGATGGAGCCCCTTTTGCCTACACCAAGGCCCCGCCCGCACCCTCGACATACAGCAACCCTCGCACCTGCTCTCGCCGGTCACCAGCGACTCGTCCAGGGAGGCCCTGCCATCCACCACCTCGCCGTCCACAGGCACTCGCTCCCCGGGCAGCACCAGGATGACGTCGCCGCGGCGCAGGATGTCGGTGGGGACCTGGCGCGAGGCACCGCTGCCCTCACCGTCGTCGATCACGAGCCGGGACTGCTCCGGGATCAAACTGGACAGCGCGCTGAGGTCCACTGCGGGGTGCATGCGAGGGGCTGGTGGCGATCACTGGGGAATTGGACCACCTCGACACAATACAACCTCCTGTACACAGACATGGGATCCGCCCGATTCTACACCTGCAGGTACATGCCAGGCCAGTGCACGCAGGGACAGGCAAGCGTCTCCTTAGGCTGGCCGGACAGACCCACACGTATATTAAGTGCCACCCCCCCCAAAAAAATAATGACATTGCGCCACTCACCAGAGGCCTTTTTGCGAGCCCGCGCCTCCAATGTCCTACCCAGCAGCACAAAGGCGAGCAGCATCACCGGCTCCTCCAGCAGGCTGGCGTCCAAGGGGATGCCCGGCACAAACGCACTGGCGAGGCCTGTCCCAAAGGCAGTGGCCACGCCCAGGGCTATCAGGGAGTTCATGTCGGGGTGACCCCTGCATGTTGAGGGCGGAACATCACCATGGTGGACACTGCACAGGCAGGTGAAACAGATGTTTTGGCGGGAGGTGTTGCTGCAGGCCGCGCAAGTCAGAGCGTCGCCAAAGCCCATCAGGCTCAGTCCCACTACAAACTCCCCCTGCTGTCCCAGCCATACACAGATGAAACCCACAAAACTCCCCTACCTGGACAGGGCTCGAGCTCCATTGACGATGAGGGTGCGACCAGGTCCAGCCAGGGCAGCCGCTCCGATGCCAGCGCCCACGTAGGGATGCCCCAGCCAGCCCCACACGCCGGAGTGGGCATGCATGGTCAGACCCAGAGCGTGTAAAGCGTGGCCGGCATGGTGCAGGAGGCAGGCAGACGCCAGGCCCCACGAGATGGCGGCGTTCCAGGTGCTGGGGAATGTATGGACAGGAAGTGTTGGCAGTCCAAGCGCAAAGTGACACATCACCCTCCTCCTGTCCGCCGGAACCTTCACAACCTAGACCCCCGCCTGGCGGCAGCTGCCTCCCCAGACAAGAAGAAAAGGACAGCACCGCTCACCTCTGCAGCAGCTCCTCCTCCCTGGCAGCCTCCTTCTCTGCGCCCCTGCCACGCAGATCGTGAGCCTCCCTGGGCCGAATGATGGAGGGAAATCCGGCCGAGGCCAGGGCGCGCACCGCACGCACCGTCGCCTCATCGTCTCGCGCCTCGATCACCGCCCCCTCCAGCACCAGGTTGACGCTGGCGCTGGAGATGCCCGGCTGCCGGAGGAGGGTGCGTTTGACCGCCGACACGCAGCCGCCGCACTTCATGCCACTCACATCCAGTACGACGGTGTGGGGTGCAGGCTCTGGGCGGTGTGGTGCCAGGATGTGACGATGGGAGGGGTTGGGAAGCTCCCACAGGATCCAAGGGAGGGGCTTGCCCAGATCATTCGCATTTCATGCGTGGCATGACATGGTTCTGCAAGTGCTCGACCAGCATGCACCAGCCTGAAAGAGACCAAGAGTGTACCTGAGATGGGGGAAGTCACAGAGACTGTGGCCGTGGAGGCAGCAGCACATGGTCTGCAGCTCTGGAGGCTGGGCCTCCTTCCTGATGGCCGCTGCCAGGTAGAGGATAGGTGTGAGAGAATCACAAAGGGTCTGCGACCATGGCCCAACGGGGCAGGATGGCAGATGGGCGAGAACGCCGTTGCTTTACTGGTGCATGGGGCATAACCTGCTGGAAGCAGATGCCAAGCTCGGACGCAATGCAGCATCCGAGCTTGGCTCCTCGCTAACGTTTGCATCAGCTACGGGTATCTTTAGGCAGAATGCATTGTTTTCAAGGCCCACATGCTCTCGAATGTACGTCTGCTTCCTCGCACTGCGCGCTCGTCGTCGTATCCTCCATGATCTTGGAGACTTCCCGCCACCCGAAACCATCTGCTGCGTGCTGGGCTTCACAACTGGCGATGCTTCCTACTGGACACTCAGCCCGTCAAGGTCGGCACGAGCCCTGCTCCATCCCGCCAATGCAAGGGGAATCATGGCAGCTCTCCGACGGGCTGCGGCCCTCGCACTGCAAGCGACCGTCAGGGGTTGTCGTTCCCTGACTACGTACACTGGAGAGAATGTAGCCTACGTGCAGGCAATGCAGTCCCCATTGGCGTTGTATCTGACTCCCAAACATCCAAACTACGCTCTTAACAATGGTGAGCTGGGTTTTGGGGTCCGCGCAGGCAATGCTAGCTTCGACAAGAGCGGTTGTGAACGTCTGAGCCTGCACCATCGGTGATGATTGCCCCTCCTCATCGACTAACCCATTGTCGGCCACATTCTTATGCAGCGGTATTGGAAGGCTGCTGGATGAGCCCCCTTGCGGCACGTGTCCTGGATCCCACCGCGGCCATCTCGCCCCTTTGTGCCACCAAAGTCTCTCAGCCGCTGTCGGAAGAGAGCAGTGAGCACACCGCCCGTGCCATGTATGCCGATTCTGTGAGGAGAAAGAGGAAGCACAAGATGAACAAGCACAAGCACAGGTCTGTCCACACTTCCCCGGAATGAGATGATTTGCTGCCTAGGGAGCCTGGATGTAGGGCTGATCAAGCTCTGCACCTGCTGAGTGCATCTTCTCACTGTCTTACCATCCCTTTATTGTGTGCACAGGAAACGCCTGAAGCTCAACCGACGATAGGAATTAGATCAGAGGCTGCTCTGTCGCCGGCGCCAAAGCAGGGGCTGTGTGGGTAGTTTGGGCGGCTGCTGCTCCCGCGGCAACCCTATATGAGGATGCATCCTTGCTTTTGCATTCGGGTCCTTTGCATTGACAGCTGTTAGGTGTACTGTACATACTGCACACGACAGGACGAGGTTGTTCTAGAGTAATCATCACAGAAATGCGCGAGAGGCTGGCTTGGTCACTCTGGCCATGCCGAGGTGGGCCTCCATGAGGGAGTGAAGGTCTGGGGGTGCCACCTCAGAGTCACCAGGCAAGCCAAGGTAATCCTCGAATGAGAAGTCGTCCAGGGCCCCAGACATGGAGTCGAGGCCGATGCGAGAGGAGGGCAGGCCTGGTAGGCGTCCCACCCTGCGACGTGTGGGGGACAGGTGTGAGGAGTCCAGCTCAGAACACCCACACAAAAGGCACGGTACATCCTTGCGTGTTGCAGCGCAGGTCACAGCCACACACCTTTCAAGGATCTGCCGCTCGATCTGAATGCGGGCCGGCAGGCCCGAGCCATACACATTCTTCAGCATGGCCATCCTGCTCTCCTCCACGGTGCTCCGCAGGCCGGCCTGCACCTGCGCGACGGGGTGCCCGCTCTTTGCACCATCCTTCAATGTCACGAGCCCATTGCGGAGCGCATCGTGGGGTGCTGTAAGAAGAGGCAGGCTCGCAGAGTCCTGCAGTGTGCAAGGGGGAGCGATCCCTGCTTGAGGATGCACCGGACACAGGCGAAATGCCAGGCAGAACAGTGCCTCCGATCCGAGGATCCGTATGCAATTTGGTCAAATACACGATCAGAACCCACCATTGGCGCTGGCGTGGGCAGTGGCCTGCCTGTCACCGCTGATCCTCCACCCTCTGCGGTCTCTTATCGATTGGCTGAGTTTTGACCAATGATTGTCGGATGATGGATGTGTATATTTATGGATGTTCCTGGATCACAAACAAGTCAATGGTCTCCAAGCACCAGCTATGCTTTCGGGCGTGTCCTGGCGATTGCCACCTTGGCGCAGATTCCGAGGAGAGTGGGGAAGCTGCTATCTGGACCGCTCCCCCTCTTCTCCACCCCTTTCGCCCTGCAGCGTGCACATCCCGGCATCTGCTGTAATGGTATGTAAACATCAAGACTCTGTACAGTGCTCAAGTCAGGCAGCGGGTGGGGGGTGCGAGGGGTGGAAGGAATGTGTTGAGAGCCCTGCACACCAGCCCGGTGGTCTCAGAAGCTGGCGAGCAGGCGCTCCACGGCCGCGTGCACGTTGCCGCTGCTAGCCACCAGGGCCCGTAGGTTGGCCTCCCGGTCATAGAACCCCATGTCCTGCAGCTGCTGCAGCTGCGTGGCGTACGTGGCCTCTGGATTGGCGGGCGGAGCAGGCACCGCAGACCCCGCCGCCCCGCCCATCCCCGCGAGCATGGCCTCCATCCCGCCTGCGCCCGCGGTCGGCCCCCCGAACAGGCTGCCCAGGGGCCCGCCCGACAGCCGCTGCATGGCCTCCTGCATCTGCTGCATGGCCGCCATGTTGGCCGGGTCCATCATGGCCGCCAGCATGTCCGGATTGGCCAGCGCGGCGCGCATCTCCGGGTTCTGGCGCAGCCCCGCGGCCATGGGGTGGCTCTCCATCATGGACTGGAACTGGGATCGCCCCTCCGGCGTGGCCAGCATGGCGCGCATCTGCTGCTGCGCGGCCGCCATCATTGCCGGGTCGCGCATGAAGGCCGACAGCGCCTCGTTCAGGCCGCCGCCGTCCCCGCCGCCGCCAAACATGCCCAGCGGGGGCAGCCCGCCGGTGGCTGCCCCTGCGCCTGGCGCGGCACCCGCCGGCGCGCCCCAGGGGTTGGGCAGCGGCACGGCCCCGCCGGCGTCCCCGCCTGTGGCGGCGGGCGTCGTGGCCGGCGCCCCCCTCCCAGGAGCAGCAAACAGGGATGCAAAGGGATTGGCATCCGCAGGGCTGGCCCCTGCGTCGGCCTCTTCGCCATGCCCCGCCGCATTCAAAATTGGCTGCGTGGGACCGGGATGCGGGGCCGGGGTGAGGCCTGGCTGGGCCATGCCGGGCTGGGGTGATCCGGGTCCTTGCCATGCCTGCCCGCTGCCAAGCCTCCACTCAAGCGGCGGTTACCCAGCTTCAGGGTGGCGCCCGGGCACCAGACCCTCCCACTGACAAGCACGCCCGCCCGCCCCGCACCTGTATCTGTTCGTGGACCTGGCGCAGAGCGTTGAACCCCCCGGGCATGCTCTCCAGGTTGCTCATGGCGCGGTCCATGTTGCGTGTGTGCTCCCGCATCAGGCTCTGCAGGCGAGCGTCACGAAAAGATGAGGCGTGGATGAGGCAGCGCTGCCACTGAGGATTCTGTCGTGACAATCCACAGGAGTCCCTCCCTGGGTCTCATTCCTGCCTGACTGGCATGCACAGTCCCTCAGGACGCCCTGACCAGCCTTGCGTCGGCCCAGGCATGACCCATTGACCCTCGCCCCAGGTCTACTCCATGGGCCCCCCCCTCCCCCCCAACCACACACACACGCTAGGCCCCACCTCCCCAGGTCCCTCAGCCAGTCTACCCTGTCCCACCCACCCCGACGCTCACCGGGTTGCCCATGATGCGCACTATGTCCTGGAGCATGGCCGGGTCATTCAGCACTTGGGCAACCTGCGGGTTGGCCTCCGTCATGCGGCGCAGCATGGGGTTGTTGCTCACCATGTCCCGCATGAAGTCGGGGTTGCTCAGCAGGCTCTGCATGGCAGGGTTGGCTAGCGCAGCGCGCAGCGCGTCGGCCTGGGCGGCGCCCCCCGGCAAGCCCTCCTGCACCGTGTGGAGTGGGGAAGGGGTTGGTGGCGGCGGCGGCGGTGGGCCAAGTGATGGGCGCCAGCAGTGCCGCACTCCATCGCTCCATGCCGGGCGCTGACAACCATGACCCTTTCAGGAAACCCCCATCACAATTCGCCGTTTCCTCACCATGCCAAAGGGCGCCGCCGAAGGGATGGCCCCACCCGCGGAGGGAGCAGCCCCGGCTGGGGCGCCTGCCGCCGGCTGGGCTGTCGTGCTGGAGCTGAGGAGGGAAGGGATGTGTGCGTCTGTGAGACTCAATAGAAGAGGGGTTTCACAGCAGAGCTTGCCTAGCCCATAGAAAACAAGGAAACCTCCACTCACACGATGATCCAACCCCAACCCCTCTACTCCTGTGAGGAGTCGCGCCCACTGAGACGGAGCACTCCCTGCGCAGCGTTCCCACGCTCAAGCGCCCCCTTTGACCCACCTGTTCACAGGCGGACCCTTGCTCTTGACCATGTGCACCACGTGGTCGTGTTCAAGGCCTGGATAGAGCGAGTGGGGGACCGTCATGCGGCGATATGATCGAACCTTCCCACCTTCTTCTCCGAACTCTGCCCTCCTGATCACCCCCAGGCTCACCATAGCTCTCCACTGTGGCATGATCTTTCAACACTTGCCCCTTGTAGATGAGTCGGATCAGGTCTGCAGGGGAGTCGCAGGCCCTGGCGACTTCCGTCTTGAGATCACCGACCGTGGCCTCCCTCGTCGTCTTCACCTCGAAGGGCGGAGAGCCCGTTGTGGGCTTGATCCGGAGGGTGATCTCCGCCATGGTGTTACTGGGCCGGCGACTGAGGGGCCCAAGGACGAGAAATGGCGATGTGGGGGCGGGGCGTGGAGGGATTTCGGGGCCGAGGGCGCGTCCCCTGAAATCGTGGTACCGCTGCCGCCGTGTAGGCACCTGCAACGCATCCTTACCCCTTCTGATCCCCAGGCCCTGGCCCTTCCCCGAATCCACCGCGCCTATGCACACAGCGTTCGACGCAAGTTACATGTCGGCCAGTGGCAGATCGCCTAGCGTCCAGTGGACTTGGCGCCAGCCTTGCCAGCGGCGCGGGGCACGTTCTTGGCGACGGACTTGCCGGCGGCCTTGTTGGCAGCCTTCTGTCCGGCCTTGGACGCCTTGTCCTTCTTGGCGCGCTCCTTGATCTCGCGCAGGGCGGCCTCGCGGGAGGCCTTGCGCTGCTCGGGCTTCTCCGCCTTCTTCTTGGCGATGACCTCCAGGGAGGTGCCCGCCACGGAGCGGGTCGCGTTCTTGGTCACGGCCCTCCTCTTCTTGCGCTGCACCAGCAGCTCTTGGTCCTGGGGGTGGGAGAAGGAGCACGAGGGGGTGTTGGATGACCATCCTGCACAGGAGTCGCAGAGATCCACGGCAGCCCCTCATTCGCAGCCAACCCAAGGACTCACCTTGCGGTGCTGCTTGCGGTAGAGGGTGGTCCACGCCAGCTTGGCGGGCCTCTTACGCTGGTTGTACAGGGACTTGCACTTCCGCCTCAGGAACAGGAATTGCTGAACGGTGTGGGGCGGAGAGGGTGGGGTCAGCGGGAATCAAGACACCCATGGTGCCGGCCTTGCTGGACCATCCCCACCCAGCTCCATGTGCCCGACAGCGACGAGCGCCTACGAACCTGTCCATCGACGCGGATGAAGAGGATACCCCTGCCGGGGTAAATCCTCAGGCCACTGAAGCGGCAGGTCGTGGTCCTGCGGTGAGGGAGGGATGTGGTAGGTAAGGACATCGCGTGCGTTGTGTTACGGCGAGGCCCAGTGTACGCCTTCCCGATAGTGGGCGCGCCGTCCAACGGATCCATCCCTCGCTCCCATAGCTCGAGACTCACTTGAGCACCATTCTGCGACGTGAAAAGGGGGGGGAGGGGGTAAGGAGGGGGGCCGGGACCGGGAAATTCGTGCAGCGAGCCGCCTCGTATCGAAGGCTTGCCTCCTCCTGACAGGCCCGCCGAAGCTCACCTGCTCCTCCTCTGTGACCTATAGAAAGAGGGGTGCACCAGCTCGGAGTGCCTCCTTGGCTCTCTCGCAGAGGAGACCTTCGACCCGGGCCCGCCTCCAATAGTGGCACAGTACTTGCAGTACCACTGTTACATTTTCATTGCATCGATGGTCCATGCTCCCCCCAGACATGGGTCCACATGACTGAATTTGAACAGCGATAGCGCTCTGATCCCTCAAACTAGCAGCATTCATTGATTCAATGTCTTCCCGGGAGCCGTCAGGGTAGCAGGGGCTGGAGTCGACGGTCGCGCAGGGGTGTTGACCGCTTTAGTGTGTGGACCTCACCATGAGAATGTACAGATGCTAATGGGCTTCCTGGGACAGACGCATGCGCTGTGACAGTCATTAATACACACTCACCAGTTGTCATGGCGTTGGTGGGGACTGCCCATGCAGCCACCCAGACCGAGCTCCCCGCCATGCCGGAATTGGATGGAGCACAAGCGGCGGTCATGGTGCGATTACTCCAATCCATGGAGCCGCTGGTGCACTCGGCGCTTGATGCCAACCTGGCCTGCGACATCTGCGCTGAGGAGCTTGATGGTGTGCCCTGGCATGGGCCCCGGGGAAATGAATGCTATGGCCCACCACCTGCACCCAAATAAGTTCTGTCTCTCTACGCTGCGAACCTCATGGAGATGGGCCAGAGTATATGCTGGGGATTCAAGCTTGACGTTCCCCGCTTGTTTCTTGCAGAGGAGCTGCCCGGGCTGCCCGAGGCATCGGGCCTGGGCAGTGGGCGGCACCCCCCCTCCATCTTGGCCAGCCTACGCAGCGGCCTGCGCGGCGCAGTGCTCCATCTGGAGTGGCACCCCTCCTTCCCAGGCCACCTCCTGGCCGTGCACGCAGGGGCAGAGCCTGGGTCCGAGCCAGGGGAGGCCGCCACCCTGGCGGCATGGGACACCGTCGCCCCGCTGCACCCCCGCTGGACCGCCGCCCTCCCCGCCAGGGTGACCGCCGCCTCGCGCTGCCCCCTGGATCCACGCCCACTGGCCCTGGCATGTGAGTACGGCGAGGTGGGCGTTTGGGCCGCGGACCCGCGCGCCTCGCCTGGCTGCGCGCCCGCCCTCTTGGTGGGGCCGGCCTGCCAGGCGGCGCCCTGCACCTGCATGGCCTGGCTGCCCGGGGTGGCGGCAGGGAGGGGCCAGCTGGTGGCTGCCGGCGCCGAGCCGGCCTGCTCGCTGTTCGCCACGGGGGCGCTGGACGGGAGCGTCGCGGTGTGGGAGGCCACGGGCGGCGGGGGGGGCGGCGACGAGCCCGCCCTCCGCGCCAGGCTGACGGCCGAGGCGGGCGGGGGGCCCATGCTGGTCACGGCGCTGGTGCCCCTTCCCCGCACCCAGGCCCTGCCCCAGCCGGGGACGATGCTGGTGGGGTGCTTGGAGGGCAGCCTGGCCCTGGTCTCGCCCGGACCCACCGAGGTGGGCGGCGAGGCGGGTGCACTGCCGCTCATGCACGCTGGCCACCGCGGCTTCTGGGGGCGAGGCTGGGTTCACTCAGACTGGAGTTCCTCAGCAGGGAGTGGGGAGAAGAGTGGGTGACCAGGGCCTGAGCTCCTCACCGATTCCCCCTCTGCTCCCTCCTTGCCCTTGCCCCTTTGCACACGCATGTGTCGCAGCCACAGTCACCGAGCTGCCCCCCGCCGCACAGGCAGCTCAGGCCACCTTGGCAGCCCACGCTTCCCCCCTGGGCGCCATCGTGGCCATGACCCTGCATCCAGAACTTCCGGGCTTAATCCTCATTGTCGGTGGGCTGGGGTGGGGCCTGTGCCAGCCGTCGAGCCTCGAGGACCTGCCACCCTTCTTCCTCAGCCCCTCGGCCCCCGCCGCCCACACCTGCGGCCGCTGGAGCCCGACCAGGCCAGGTGGGTCTTTTCCGCGAGCATGCCCAGCCTGCCGCTTGCAGAAGTTTTGCATGATGCTGGAATCCGGTGAAGATTGTCAGCCCCATCTGCCATCCCCTGCCACTCGTTGAGCCTCATGTCAAGTATGTTTACGCCCCTCCTCATCCAGCGGTGCTGTGCCTCGGGAGGGCGGACGGCCTCATGGAGGTGTGGGACCTTCTCCGGGGGCAGAGCTGCCCGGTCCAAACCCTCCAAGTCACAGACACGGCTGTGACGTCGCTGGAGTTTGATCCCGCTCAGCAGGGCCAGGTGGGCGCGGAGGAGGCAGGGTGAGGAGCCTGGGATGGCACAGCTGGCCAGGACCACCTTGGTTGTCCATCATGCGTGAGTGGACATGCACCCCTGGGAGGTTCTGCATGTCATTGAAGCAGTCAGTGATCTTCCCGTCATGCGAACCGCACCCAGGCCGTGGCTGTTGGGACAGCGACTGGGGAGGTCCACCTGGTGCAGCTGCCCAGCGCCGTCCACAGGCAGAGCATTCGAGAACTGGAGGACTTCCTCACATGGGTCAAAGGCGAAAAGCGTGCATTTTTGGCGGCAGAAAGTGCCCAAGAGACCGCCGTCGAGCATGACTCGGCGGGAAAGGTAAGGAGGGAGGAGGGGCTGGGCAGGGTAAGTGGGTAGGAAACCCAGAGCCCTTGTCCACAAAGTCTTGTGAGCACTCTGCATGCAGGAAGGGCAAGACTTGGATGCCCATCGTGCCGAGGAAGCACGCGACATGAGTGCTGGAGTCAAGGCCCTCCGCAGTGACAGATCGGGTACTTGTCACCCCATTGCTATAGTTGAGGACGAGGAATTCTTGGCAGCGTTGAGGGAGTGGGAGCTCAAAGTGGGTGTTCCGGATGCTGGAGAGGACTGATCGGGGGAATGGGTCCTTAAGAGTGTCATGCGCACAGGGCCAACCAGGTGCTGGTGCCAAGGGAGGATGTGCTCACTCCGGTCCTGCTGTGATGCCCCGGGAGCCTCATCCCGGGCGCGTCAGACCCATCGCCAGAATGCGCCGAGGGCCGGGGAAGTCATGACCGATGAGATAGGCCCCCGACATTGTCTTGCCATGATAGTAGAAGGTCCCTGTACCACTCTGGCGCCCTCACGTCGCTGATTTGAGGCGGGTCCACCGGGTACCTTTGGCTGCCAGTTTGATAGCTGACGGCAGAAACGAACCCTGTCGTGCATGAAGCTGCCCTACAGCTCTGCTTTCAGACCCGATTAAGGAGGGAGTAGAGTACTGGACCCCATCTAACAGAATAAGAGGCCAGCAGACGGTGCACTCCCCCATCGCGCGGTCCGCATGGCCACTGCTAGCCTCCCGGTCCAGGTGGCCGTGACATCGACCCATTGTTTCGGTGCGCCCAGATGGAGTATCTGATGCTTACAACAACGGAGGGCATGCGCAAAGGAGATTGCTTGGGTCTCCTGCGCGAGGGAGGCTGACTCGCATCCACCTCATGGACAATCTGGACCCTGGGGAACTGCAGCCCTTGTCCTGCGTTTGCCCAAATTGACATGGAGCGTCACCTGAATTGTAATCGCACGCCCATCTACCCATGCAGGCCTCAGAGAACCAAGGAGGAAGAGGCAATGGGCTCGCCAGACCCGTTGTCATGCGTCAGCAGCCGGCAAGCCTAAGCGGCGGGTGGTCGTGACTGGGCAGGGTGTGGTGACGAGCCTTGGTCAATCCACTCAACAGTTCTACGATCAGCTGCTGGCTGGGGCGAGTGGCATCACCCACATTGAAGGCTTTGACACGAGTGAGTGGGGAGGGAGATTGCCGGCTGGGTTTGTTGGCAGGGGGAGCTGGCATGCACATGCTAGCAAAGGCCCCTCTTGGAGGGTACAATGATCATGATTCTCCTCAGCAAAGCAACTTGTCCTTGACGCGCCCTCAACACACCCACCCCGGCACCAGGCGACTACTCGACCAAGATCGCCGGCGAAGTCAAGTCAGTGGATGCGGCGCCATATGTGGCGCGCAAGTGGGTCAAGCGCATGGATGAGGTCATGAAGTTCATGTTTGTGGCTGGAAAACAGGTGAGGGGGAGGAGGGCTGGAGGGATTGGCGGGCGGGTTGAAGATGGCCAGTACGCTCTGCCTGCAGCTCAGCACGCTGTCTTTGCTGGGGTGGCATGCACGGCCAGGCTCAATTCTAAGAGCAACCGCCCCCGCACACAGGCGCTGGAGGATGCGGGGCTCCCCTTTGAGGGACCCGGCTTGGAGGATCTAGACCGAAAGCTGTGCGGCATTCTGATCGGCACTGCGATGGGCGGCATGACAACCTTTGCCAGCGGCGTGGAGGCCCTGACGCTGTCGGGTGGGTGTTGGACCTTAGGGTTTGAAGGATTAGGGGTGAAGAGGGGAGGCAATGAAGTTGTCGGGAGGATGCATGGAACCCCCTCAGGCCTGTCGCCACCGCTGTGGCTGGCCGAGGTTGCCGAGAGGGCCGCATGCGTGCGCAAGGGTTCTGTGTCCCCCCATGACTTTGCTTTCCAGGTGATGGGAGCACAGAGTGTGTGGATTGTCCACCATCTGCCACCTCCCTTCGACCAGCATTCCCCAGACCTCACCCCCTCCACCACCCAACCCCTTCCCGCAGGCCACCGCAAGATGAACCCCTTCTGCATCCCCTTCTCCATCGGCAACATGGGCGGGGCCATGCTGGCCATGGACCTGGGCTTCATGGGCCCCAACTACTCCATCTCCACCGCATGCGCCACGGGCAACTACTGCATCATCAGCGCCGCGGACCACATCCGCAACGGCGACGCCGTGCTCATGCTGGCGGGCGGCGCCGACGCCGCGGTCATCCCCTCGGGCATCGGCGGCTTCATCGCCTGCAAGGCGCTGTCGCGGCGCAACGACGCGCCGGAGCGCGCCAGCCGACCATGGGACGCGGGCCGGGACGGCTTTGTCATGGGCGAGGGCGCGGGCGTGCTGGTGCTGGAGGAGCTGGAGCATGCGCGCGCGCGCGGCGCCACCATCCTCGCAGAGTTCATCGGAGGTGTGG